>NC_059459.1:34930440-35057940 GCF_905237065.1 Salmo salar
AGTGGGACTGAGAGGGTGAAGTCATGCACAGATACTCGGTGTGACTGAGAGGGTGAAGTCATGCACAGATACTCGGTGGGACTGAGAGGGTGAAGTCATGCATCGTGCTCATCTCAACATCTGCTGTGCTGCTCGTGGTGACGTCATATCGCTGAATCTCAGTTTACATTTTATTAAAGTATAATCATCTGGACGTTTTAAAAGTAGGTTTAATGTGTGATATTTTAACCAATGTTCTGTTCTGGTGATGAAATGATGCATATTGTTGCGTATATTGACGCGTGTTTTGAAGGTTGTCCCCTCTCCACTCAGGTGGAGGCAGAGAGCCAGGAGCTGGTGGATGGCTCTCTGATAGACCTGTGTTTTGAAGGTTGTCCCCTCTCCACTCAGGTGGAGGCAGAGAGCCAGGAGCTGGTGGATGGCTCTCTGATAGACCTGTGTTTTGAAGGTTGTCCCCTCTCCCCTCAGGTGGAGGCAGAGAGCCAGGACCTGGTGCATGGCTCTCTGATAGACCTGTGTTTTGAAGGTTGTCTCCTCTCCCCTCAGGTGGAGGCAGAGAGCCAGGAGCTGGTGGATGGCTCTCTGATAGACCTGTGTTTTGAAGGTTGTCCCCTCTCCACTCAGGTGGAGGCAGAGAGCCAGGAGCTGGTGGATGGCTCTCTGATAGACCTGTGTTTTGAAGGTTGTCCCCTCTCCCCTCAGGTGGAGGCAGAGAGCCAGGAGCTGGTGGATGGCTCTCTGATAGACCTGTGTTTTGAAGGTTGTCCCCTCTCCCCTCAGGTGGAGGCAGAGAGCCAGGACCTGGTGCATGGCTCTCTGATAGACCTGTGTTTTGAAGGTTGTCCCCTCTCCCCTCAGGTGGAGGCAGAGAGCCAGGAGCTGGTGGATGGCTCTCTGATAGACCTGTGTTTTGAAGGTTGTCTCCTCTCCCCTCAGGTGGAGGCAGAGAGCCAGGAGCTGGTGGATGGCTCTCTGATAGACCTGTGTTTTGAAGGTTGTCCCCTCTCCCCTCAGGTGGAGGCAGAGAGCCAGGAGCTGGTGGATGGCTCTCTGATAGACCTGTGTTTTGAAGATTGTCCCCTCTCCCCTCAGGTGGAGGCAGAGAGCCAGGAGCTGGTGGATGGCTCTCTGATAGACCTGTGTTTTGAAGGTTGTCCCCTCTCCCCTCAGGTGGAGGCAGAGAGCCAGGACCTGGTGGATGGCTCTCTGATAGACCTGTGTTTTGAAGGTTGTCCCCTCTCCCCTCAGGTGGAGGCAGAGAGCCAGGAGCTGGTGGATGGCTCTCTGATAGACCTGTGTTTTGAAGATTGTCCCCTCTCCCCTCAGGTGGAGGCAGAGAGCCAGGAGCTGGTGGATGGCTCTCTGATAGACCTGTGTTTTGAAGGTTGTCCCCTCTCCCCTCAGGTGGAGGCAGAGAGCCAGGAGCTGGTGGATGGCTCTCTGATAGACCTGTGTGGTGCCACGCTCCTGTGGCGCACGGCCGAGGGCCTGAGCCGCACCCCCACCGTCAAACACCTGGAGGCGCTACGTCAGGAAATCAACGCAGCCAGGCCCCAGTGTCCCGTCGGCTTCAACACCCTGGCCTTCCCCTCCATGAGACGCAAGGCAAGTTCCCTCCCTGATACAATGACAACACAAAAGACAATATATCCCCCCCCCAAATAAATGTTTTGCACTTACAGCAGTTATTACATACATTTTCCTTCTGGTTGCCCCAGCGGGAATCAAACTCACGACCCTGGTGTTGATGGCTCCATGCTCTATCAACTGAGCCAGACATTTTAGTCATTTAGCAGACTCTCTTATCCAGAGATACTACAGTAGTGAGTCATTTAGCAGAACCTCTTATCCAGAGACACTACAGTAGTGAGTCATTTAGCAGACTCTCTTATCCAGAGACACTACAGTAGTGAGTCATTTAGCAGACTCTCTTATCCAGAGATACTACAGCAGTGAGTCATTTAGCAGACTCTCTTATCCAGAGACACTACAGTAGTGAGTCATTTAGCAGACTCTCTTATCCAGAGACACTACAGTAGTGAGTCATTTAGCAGACTCTCTTATCCAGAGATACTACAGTAGTGAGTCATTTAGCAGACTCTCTTATCCAGAGCCACTACAGTAGTGAGTCATTTAGCAGACTCTCTTATCCAGAGATACTACAGTTAGTGAGTCATTTAGCAGACTCTCTTATCCAGAGACACTACAGTAGTGAGTCATTTAGCCGACTCTCTTATCCAGAGACACTACAGTAGTGAGTCATTTAGCAGACTCTCTTATCCAGAGCCACTACAGTAGTGAGTCATTTAGCAGACTCTCTTATCCAGAGATACTACAGTTAGTGAGTCATTTAGCAGACTCTCTTATCCAGAGACACTACAGTAGTGAGTCATTTAGCCGACTCTCTTATCCAGAGACACTACAGTAGTGAGTCATTTAGCAGACTCTCTTATCCAGAGACACTACAGTAGTGAGTCATTTAGCAGACTCTCTTATCCAGAGATACTACAGTAGTGAGTCATTTAGCAGACTCTCTTATCCAGAGCCACTACAGTAGTGAGTCATTTAGCAGACTCTCTTATCCAGAGATACTACAGCAGTGAGTCATTTAGCAGACTCTCTTATCCAGAGCCACTACAGTAGTGAGTCATTTAGCAGACTCTCTTATCCAGAGATACTACAGTAGTGAGTCATTTAGCAGACTCTCTTATCCAGAGATACTACAGTAGTGAGTCATTTAGCAGACTCTCTTATCCAGAGATACTACAGTAGTGAGTCATTTAGCAGACTCTCTTATCCAGAGCCACTACAGTAGTGAGTCATTTAGCAGACTCTCTTATCCAGAGATACTACAGTTAGTGAGTCATTTAGCCGACTCTTATCCAGAGAGACTACAGTTAGTGGCTAGGTGGGACAACCACATCTCAGTCATAGTCAGTACATTTGTCCTTAATGAGTAAAGTCAGAGCTAGTAGGGAAAGACCAGTTGTAGAGAAGGCAGCAGGGGGTTTCTGTTCTGTTTGTTTTCTGATGTATCCAAGTGTTTCTGTTGTTGCTGTATGTGTTGCTGGTGACTATTCCATTCTCCCCTTATGGGATTACTTACAATGTATCTCATCTACTGTAGGACACCCCAGATGAGAAGCAGCCGTGGGTCTATCTCCAGTGTGGCCACGTCCATGGTTACCACAACTGGGGGAGCCACCGGGACAGAGACAGGCTGGACCGGGACCAGGAGGAGAGGGAGCAGGGCCGGAGCAGGGAGTGTCCTATGTGTCGAGCCAGTGGACCGTACGTTCCCCTCTGGTTGGGCTGCGAGGCAAGCTTCTATCTGGACACGGCTCCGCCCACCCACGCCTTCTCACCGTGTGGTCACGTGTGTTCTGAGAAGACGGCTGTGTTCTGGAGTCAGATCCCGCTGCCGCACGGAACACACACCTTCCACGCCGCCTGTCCCTTCTGCGCCCAGCAACTGAGCGGCGAGCAGGGATACGTTAGACTCATCTTCCAGGGCCCACTCGACTAGGGGGACTATTTGTCCTTGGTCGGAACTACTTTCTTTTTGGTCGCAAAGGAACGACGCTTATAACAAAAAGCATATAACTTCCAACTCCCTGGGATTTTGGGGCGGGGGGATTTCCTGGACTATTCTCTCCGTTTCTGTTTGTCTCTCTGTGTTTTTAAGTGACCTTTTCTATTTTTTATTTTTATTCGGAATGAAAACAAAGATTTCTATATTTTCATGTGAAACAGAAAAATATCCAAAACACTACTGGGGGATATAATTGAGTTTTCTGAAAGAACTGTAGACTGTATTTATCTATTGTACTAACATATGACCACATATGGGTTTATTCTCCTTTATTGTTGCAATATCCATCCGTATCCATGTTTAAGACTTAAAGTCCTTTATTTCTGCCCAGACTTCATAATAACTCAACTCCAAAATGAAGACAAGCTACATTAGTTATTCTCCTTTACTCTTCTTGGTCAATATGCTTCACTTCAATACGATTTAACATTTTTATTGTGCTATTAGACTATTATAATAATAGCAGATTTCAAGTTCAAGGGTCGTATTCACTAGAAGCAAACAGGAAGGAACCTACCTCAATTGGTCTAATGAGAAACGTTTGTTTTCCGTTGCGAAACGTTTTGCTACGGTATGCAGTAATGAGTACGACCAAGGTGTGTTTTGGGGATTCAGTTTTGTGTATAGCGGTGTGTGTGTGTCCCCCCCCCACATCATGTATCTATTGAGTATCCATGACAACGTCCTGTCATATTGAAACCTCTGTGTTGTCTGTCTGATGGGGAGTTCTGGCTGTGTGTAAGGGGTGAAGTTTCCCCGAAGTACAGATCTAGGATCCGCTTCCTCTCCCCCAATCCTAACCTGAACCATTAGGGGGAAAATGTGAAACTGACTCAAGATCAGCATCTAGGGGCAACTCCACCTTACACCGTGTTATAACTGTTAATTTTTTCCCACAAGGCATTGCCATGACCTTTCACATTTGAAGCAATAGATTTGGACGCAGACTTCCTACTTTTCGAGCAACTTGGGATTTGTAGTCCCTTGATTGGTTAGATAGATTGACAGCTATGTGATCGCTGTCTGTAGTTATGAATGAGTGTTGAACACACACACACACACACACACACTGTTGCCTGTGTAAAGACAGACCGGTCATGTTGAATGTCATTCTGTTAAGTATCTAGTCGTCATGATAATTCTGAATGGAACAGTATTTATAGGGACAAAATACCTCAGTGTAAAAAGTAGTCCTGAACTTCAACCTTCAGAATTCAGTGGGGGGAGGGGGCATTACTTAGTATAAATTGTTTATGGATGGTATTTGATCATGTTTTTACTCTGAGTGTGTATTTTGTGTACAGTATTTTGTGGGTTGGTTCTTATATCCTTTTTGGGACCTAAAATCCCGACAGTCCCCACAAGGCTAGTAAAACAAGGGAAATTCTCCCTCATGGGGACATTTACCACGTCCTCGTGAATACAAAGGCAATTTTAAGCTCAGCTGTTAAGTTTAGGGTTAAGTTTAGGGAAAATAGGATTTTGAATGGAAATGAATTTTAGGTCCCCACGTGGGTAGAAGAACATAGTGTGTGTTAGTGTCAGTATGTGTTGTATTGTGTACAGATGGTATCTCCACTCTCTCTGAATCTGACTGATACTCACCTCAGGGAGAACACACACACACACACACACCTATCTGGCCCATAGATATATACACACACACACACACACACCTGTCTGGCCCATAGATACACACACACACACACACACACACACACACACACACACACACACACACACACACACACACACACGCCTGTCTGGCCCATAGATATATACATACACACACACACACACACACACACACCTGTCTGGCCCATAGATACACACACGCCTGTCTGGCCCATAGATACACACACACACACACACACACACACACACACACACACACCCTGTCTGGCCCATAGACACACACACACCTGTCTGGCCCATAGATACACACACGCCTGTCTGGCCCATAGATACAGACACACACACACACACACACACACACACCTGTCTGGCCCATAGATACACACACCCCTGTCTGGCCCATAGACATCCAAACAGACACTCTCCATGCAACAGACTTCAGAGGATACCTCATCAGTAGTTAAAGGTGTCTGTCTTGTCTTCTACAGCCCACTGTCCACAGCCTCATGTTTATACTCTACGTTAGTACGCAACACAAGCTGAGCCAAATGGCTGTTAGGGTTATTGTGTAGTAAAAATATACAAACGTGTTCAGCCCTGCAATTTCATAATTACGCTGCATCACCATGTTGTGTAGGTTGTTGCGTAGGGTGTATAATACTCTTAACATCTTGTCTGTCAGCTGTTCTATGGACTTGTCAAAGGCACTGTGTTCCTCTTTATTGGGGAACGTGTGCAAGTAAGGGCTTTACTCTCTGGTCGTCCCTAATGGTACTCTGTTCCCTTCATAGGGCTCTGGTCAATAGTAGTGCACTGTATAGTACAGCCAGGACGTTAAACCGATCATTATCCACACCGGCAGTACCGATCACTTATTGTATTAAACCGATCATTATCCACACCGGCAGTACCGATCACTTACCGTATTAAACCCATCATTATCCACACCGGCAGTACCGATCACTTACCGTATTAAACCCATCATTATCCACACCGGCAGTACCGATCACTTACCGTATTAAACCCATCATTATCCACACCGGCAGTACCGATCACTTATCGTATTAAACCCATCATTATCCACACCGGCAGTACCGATCACTTATCGTATTAAACCCATCATTATCGACACCGGCAGTACCGATCACTTATCGTATTAAACCCATCATTATCGACACCGGCAGTACCGATCACTTATCGTATTAAACCCATCATTATCCACACCGGCAGTACCGATCACTTATCGTATTAAACCCATCATTATCGACACCGGCAGTACCGATCAGTAGTAGTAGTTTAAAGGAGAATAATACAAACTGTGGTGCAGATTGTTCTATTTATCGGTATCGCATCAATTCAGGCAATTTATCACCATATGGATGTTGGTCCATATCACCCAGCTCTACTATATAGGGAATAGGTTGCCATTTTGGACTTAGCCAATGTCTGTCTCTGTATACTGTCTGCATGGTGTCTCTGTTTCTCTACCCCTCTCTCTAGCTCTGGTCCTGGGCGTTAGTGAAGGAAGGCTGAGCAGTAGCACCCTGGGCCAGAGCTAGAGTATCTCTTCTGTCTGGAGGATTTCTGATGCTTTAAGGAAAAAGCTGAGAATGTTTTCTGATTTAACAGTTTTTGTACCAACTTTAAACAATAAAGTTTAAAACATGACACATTTTATATTTTCATTTGTATTGTTACTCAAATGTTGCCATTGTATTGTGAATAGCGTTAGCTCAACTCTGTCCTCTTGTGGTTGAAATAGTCTGTTATTTCATAGTCACATGATACTAGAGCCTTTCTCTCTCAGCATGAACAAATTCATAATCTCTTGTGGACAGACTCAAGTAACGTGTGATGCAATTATTCTCAATTGTTGTAGTTCCGGGTTTCTGTGATTAACAAGTTCATTCAACTTCTCTGTGAGAAAACCAGGACATCTTCCCCCTGGATGAGTTCTGACATCTACATCTTTTACTCCCTTCATTTCTACCTCTTTCTTCCCTCCGTCCTGTCAGAGCTGCTCCAGAGAGTCAATAAAGAGAAGCTGCTCCAGAGAGTCAATAAAGATAAGCTGCTCCAGAGTCAATAAAGAGAAGCTTCTCCAGAGAGTCAATAAAGAGAAGCTGCTCCAGAGAGTCAATAAAGAGAAGCTGCTCCAGAGAGTCAATAAAGAGAAGCTGCTCCAGAGAGTCAATAAAGAGAAGCTGCTCCAGAGAGTCAATAAAGAGAAGCTGCTCCAGAGAGTCAATAAAGAGAAGCTGCTCCAGAGTCAATAAAGAGAAGCTGCTCCAGAGTCAATAAAGAGAAGCTGCTCCAGAGAGTCAATAAAGAGAAGCTGCTCCAGAGAGTCAATAAAGAGAAGCTGCTCCAGAGAGTCAATAAAGAGAAGCTGCTCCAGAGTCAATAAAGAGAAGCTGCTCCAGAGAGTCAATAAAGAGAAGCTGCTCCAGAGAGTCAATAAAGATAAGCTGCTCCAGAGTCAATAAAGAGAAGCTGCCCCAGAGTCAATAAAGAGAAGCTGCCCCAGAGTCAATAAAGAGAAGCTGCTCCAGAGTCAATAAAGATAAGCTGCTCCAGAGTCAATAAAGAGAAGCTGCTCCAGAGAGTCAATAAAGAGAAGCTGCTCCAGAGAGTCAATAAAGATAAGCTGCTCCAGAGTCAATAAAGAGAAGCTGCTCCAGAGAGTCAATAAAGAGAAGCTGCTCCAGAGAGTCAATAAAGAGAAGCTGCTCCAGAGAGTCAATAAAGATAAGCTGCTCCAGAGAATCAATAAAGAGAAGCTGCTCCAGAGTCAATAAAGAGAAGCTGCTCCAGAGAGTCAATAAAGATAAGCTGCTCCAGAGTCAATAAAGATAAGCTGCTCCAGAGAGTCAATAAAGAGAAGCTGCTCCAGAGTCAATAAAGATAAGCTGCTCCAGAGAATCAATAAAGATAAGCTGCTCCAGAGTCAATAAAGATAAGCTGCTCCAGAGTCAATAAAGAGAAGCTGCTCCAGAGAGTCAATAAAGAGAAGCTGCTCCAGAGTCAATAAAGATAAGCTGCTCCAGAGAGTCAAAAAGAGAAGCTGCTCCAGAGTCAATAAAGAGAAGCTGCTCCAGAGTCAATAAAGAGAAGCTGCTCCAGAGTCAATAAAGATAAGCTGCTCCAGAGTCAATAAAGGTAAGCTGCTCCAGAGAGTCAATAAAGAGAAGCTGCTCCAGAGAGTCAATAAAGAGAAGCTGCTCCAGAGAGTCAATAAAGAGAAGCTGCTCCAGAGAGTCAATAAAGAGAAGCTGCTCCAGAGAGTCAAAAAGAGAAGCTGCTCCAGAGTCAATAAAGAGAAGCTGCTCCAGAGTCAATAAAGAGAAGCTGCTCCAGAGTCAATAAAGAGAAGCTGCTCCAGAGTCAATAAAGAGAAGCTGCTCCAGAGAGTCAATAAAGATAAGCTGCTCCAGAGAGTCAATAAAGATAAGCTGCTCCAGAGTCAATAAAGAGAAGCTGCTCCAGAGAGTCAATAAAGAGAAGCTGCTCCAGAGAGTCAATAAAGATAAGCTGCTCCAGAGAGTCAATAAAGATAAGCTGCTCCAGAGTCAATAAAGATAAGCTGCTCCAGAGTCAATAAAGAGAAGCTGCTCCAGAGAGTCAATAAAGATCCTACTAAAGCCTCCGTCCTGTCAGAGTGGATGTCAGGTGTGTGTGTCAGTGTCTTGTGATGTCAGAGTTGTGTGTGTGTCAGTGTCTTGTGATGTCAGAGTTGTGTGTGTGCCAGTGTGTTGTGATGTCAGAGTTGTGTGTGTGTCAGTGTGTTGTGATGTGTCAGGCTTTGTGGAACTGTTTTGAAGAGGGTTCTCTGTAATGAATGTGTGTCTGTGTGAGAGAAGGAGGGCTGTTAGTGGTTTATTCTGATGGAGCAGGAGAGATGCTTTTGAATTAGTCCAGATCAGAGCTTCTTCTTCACTTTGATCCGAGTGCAGGGGCTGAGACCAAAAAACGCTTCCTCTCCGTGTTCATACATGTCTTGATTTTCTCCACGGTGAATCTAACATGCTACTGTATAAGAACAATGGACGTGTTCTATTATTACTATAGCAGGTCTAGAATATAACACACCTTTATCCAATCGCTGTAGTGTGTAAAATACAGAAGTCAAGCTTCACTAATGTGCTGCTGATGCATATATCATATCCCTGTTGGTTTAGTGGTTTGTGTTATTGTTAAAACACTCCTATCAGACCTGCAGACCAGAGAGAAGGTGCTGTTGCAGAGTTATTAAATGTGTCAAATTCATTTATTGTCACTGTAATGTTTTTGCACATCCGTGCAGTTTTTCCCCTCGGCAGTCACAATCTCCGGATGTGTCCCAGTGGCACCCTATTCCCTATGTAGTGCACTACTTTTGACCAGGGCCCATAGGGTTCTGCTGAAATGTAGTGCACTATATATGGAATAGGGTACCATTTGGGATGTGTTTCTATCTCACGCCAATCACAAAGAACTAGTCTTCTACACACGTCAGGAGTGAAAGATAAGCATTCAGTAGTGGGTGACATTGTTAGGTGGCAAGTGTGTGTGTGAGATCAGGCAGGTGTTTGTTTTTGTCTAAGTGTGTGTGTGTGTGTGTGAGAGGCAGGTGTTTGTGTGGGATGTCTAAGTGTGTGTGTGTGTGTGAGATCAGGCAGGTGTTTGTGTGGGATGTCTAAGTGTGTGTGTGTGTGTGAGATCAGGCAGGTGTTTGTGTGGGATGTCTAAGTGTGTGTGTGTGTGTGTGTGTGTGAGATCAGGCAGGTGTTTGTGTGGGATGTCTAAGTGTGTGTGTGTGTGTGTTTGTGTGGGATGTCTAAGTGTGTGTGTGTGTGAGATCAGGCAGGTGTTTGTGTGGGATGTCTAAGTGGGATATGGGGCTGTAATTTTCTCTCTTTAAAAGTGATTGTATGTAGGACACAACAGGACAGTAGTGTCTCTCTGGAATCTATCAGCGATCAGGAGAACACATAAAGAGTCCCAGCTGTTCAGTCTCTCTGGAGAGGAATGGGACCTCTGCTTTGATTCAGTCTCACTGGAGAGGAATGGGACCTCTGCTTTGATTCAGTCTCACTGGAGAGGAATGGGACCTCTGCTTTGATTCAGTCTCACTGGAGAGGAATGGGACCTCTGCTTTGATTCAGTCTCACTGGAGAGGAATGGGACCTCTGATTTGATTCAGTCTCACTGGAGAGGAATGGAACCTCTGATTTGATTCAGTCTGACTGGAGAGGAATGGGACCTCTTCTTTGATTCAGTCTCTCTGGAGAGGAATGGGACCTCTGCTTTGATTCAGTCTCACTGGAGAGGAATGGGACCTCTGCTTTGATTCAGTCTGACTGGAGAGGAATGGGACCTCTGCTTTGATTCAGTCTCACTGGAGAGGAATGGGACCTCTGCTTTGATTCAGTCTCACTGGAGAGGAATGGGACCTCTGATTTGATTCAGTCTCACTGGAGAGGAATGGGACCTCTGATTTGATTCAGTCTGACTGGAGAGGAATGGGACCTCTGCTTTGATTCAGTCTCACTGGAGAGGAATGGGACCTCTGCTTTGATTCAGTCTCACTGGAGAGGAATGGGACCTCTGCTTTGATTCAGTCTCACTGGAGAGGAATGGGACCTCTGATTTGATTCAGTCTGACTGGAGAGGAATGGGACCTCTGCTTTGATTCAGTCTGACTGGAGAGGAATGGGACCTCTGCTTTGATTCAGTCTCACTGGAGAGGAATGGGACCTCTGCTTTGATTCAGTCTGACTGGAGAGGAATGGGACCTCTGCTTTGATTCAGTCTCACTGGAGAGGAATGGGACCTCTGCTTTGATTCAGTCTCACTGGAGAGGAATGGGACCTCTGCTTTGATTCAGTCTCACTGGAGAGGAATGGGACCTCTGCTTTGATTCAGTCTCTCTGGAGAGGAATGGGACCTCTGCTTTGATTCCGTCTCTCTGGAGAGGAATGGGACCTCTGATTTGATTCAGTCTCTCTGGAGAGGAATGGGACCTCTGATTTGATTCAGTCTCTCTGGAGAGGAATGGGACCTCTGATTTGATTCAGTCTCTCTGGAGAGGAATGGGACCTCTGATTTGATTCAGTCTCTCTGGAGAGGAATGGGACCTGTCTGATAAATGATCAGCAGGGTATCTGTTATATCTCTCTGATAGTTGATCAGCAGGGTATCTGTTATATCTGTCTGATAGGTGATCAGCAGGGTATCTGTTATATCTGTCTGATAGATGATCAGCAGGGTATCTGTTATATCTGTCTGATAGATGATCAGCAGGGTATCTGTTATATCTGTCTGATCAGCAGGGTATCTGTTATATCTGTCTGATAGATGATCAGCAGGGTATCTGTTATATCTGTCTGATAGATGATCAGCAGGGTATCTGTTATATCTGTCTGATAGATGATCAGCAGGGTATCTGTTATATCTGTCTGATAGATGATCAGCAGGGTATCTGTTATATCTGTCTGATCAGCAAGGTATCTGTTATATCTGTCTGATAGATGAACGTAAAGACCATGATGAACCAGTCTCAGCCAGAGCAGAAAGGACTGAGAAACAGGGATGCAGGATATCTCAATGTGTCCTCTGCAGGCAAGGATTTGCACACTGCACACAGAACCAGGAAGTTTCTTATTACCCTTGTGGAGGCCACTCCTCCTCTGTACAAACAAGGAAATCAAAAGTTATCTCTGATACTCCTCTGCGCTGTTTGTTAGTGAGTGTCAAAATGGCAGAGGCATTTTTTGAAGATCGGGATTCATTTAGCTGTTCAATCTGCCTGGATCTACTGAAGGATCCGGTGACTACTTCCTGTGGACACAGCTACTGTATGGGCTGTATTGAGGGCTGCTGGGATCAGGACGACTTGAAAGGTGTTTACAGCTGCCCAGAGTGCCGACAGACCTTTGTCCAAAGGCCTGTTCTGAACAGAAACACGTTGCTGGCTAAAGTGGTGGAGAACCTGAAACATACTGCTCTTCATGCTGCTCTTCCTGCTCACTGTTATGCTGGACCTGGAGATGTGGAGTGTGATTTCTGCACTGGGAGAAAACACAAAGCCCTCATGTCCTGTCTGGTGTGTCTGGCCTCTTACTGTGAGCCTCACCTCCAGCCTCACTATAATTTCCCTGCCTTAAAGAAGCACATGCTGGTCAAAGCCTCCACACAACTACATGAAAAGATCTGCTCTCAACATGACAAACTGCTGGAGGTTTACTGTCGTACCGATCAGCAGTGCATCTGTCTGCTGTGTGTGATGGATGAACATAAAGGCCATGATACAGTCTCAGCTGCAGCAGAGAGGACTGAGAAACAGAAGCAGGTGGGGGAGAAGCAACAGAAATCCCAGCGGAAAATCCAGGTGAGAGAGAAGGAGATGCAGAAGCTGAGACAGGTTGTGGACTCTCTGAAGCTCTCTGCACAGGCAGCCGTGGACGACAGCGAGAGGATCTTTACTGAGCTGATCCGCACCATGGAGACAAGGTGCTCTGAGGTGAAGGAGCTGATCAGAGACCAGGAGAAGGCTGAAGTGAGTCAGGCTGAAGGCCTCCTGGAGCGACTGGAGCAGGAGGTGGCTGAGCTGAGGAGGAGAGATGCTGAGCTGGAGCAGTTCTCACACACAGAGGACAACATCCACTTCCTCCAAAGGTTCAAAGACCACAGTGCCCCCCCTGTTTCTGAAGAGATGCCTGCCATCATCCTTAACCAAAGTCATGATTTTAAGACGGTGATGACCTCTGACCTCCAGGAAAAGCTGATGCTCTGCTGTAAGGAGGGAGTAGTGAAGATATCAGCAGCAGTGAAAGCTGTCCACATACTGCAGTCAGCAAAGCCAAGCACCAGAGCAGCAGCATCTGTCCCACAATATCACGGAAAGTATTATAGAGAAGACCCTTTAGGAAGATTTTTCGTTCAAATGAGATTGTGTGTTCATTGTGGCAAGTGGAAAGAGGGGCATGGCTGCATGGGTCAATGTTCCTAGTTATATTAAGGAGTGAGTTGATAATACTATTGTCATCGTGTAGATAAACTGTGTGTCCTTAAAAGGAGCAGGAGAGAGTGTGTGTTTGTTGTGTGTCACAGTATCTGTATATTCTGAAATTACAGTCACACACACCTTAACTCCACTCACCTTCACCATCTAAAGTAGACTTAAAGCCAGTGGTGTAAAAATACTTTAAAGTACTTAAGTAGTTTTGTTGGGTATCTATACTTCATTTTACTATTTCTTTTTTTGACAACTTTTACTTTTACTTCACTATAATCCTACATAAAATAATGTACTTTTTACTCCATACATTTTCCCTGACACCCAAAAGTACTAGTTACATTTAGAATGCTTAGCAGGACAGGAAAATTGTCAAATTCACGCCCTTATCAAGAGAACATCCCTGGTCATCCCTACTGAGGACTCAGTAAACACAAATGCTTTGTTTGTAAATTATGTCTGAGTGTTGGAGTGTGCCCCTAGTTATCTGTAAATAAATTATAAAAAATAAAAAAATTGTGCCGTCTGGTTTACTTCATATAAGTCATTTGAAATTCTTTTTTGCTTTTGATACTTAAGTATATTTTAAACCAAATACTTTTTAGGTCCACTCCTACTCCCCAGGCGCTCTCATTTGTTGAGTTCTGTAACCGTAATAGCCTTGCTTTCATGCATGTTAACATTAGAAGCCTCCTCCCCAAGTTTGTTTTATTCACTGCTTTAGCACACTCTGCCAACCCGGATGTCCTAGCCGTGTCTGAATCCTGGCTTAGGAAGACCACCAAAACCCCTGAAATTTCCATCCCTAACTACAACACTTTCCGACAAGATAGAACTGCCAAAGGGGGCAGAGTGGCAATCTACTGCAGAGATAGCCTGCAGAGTTATGTCATACTATCCAGGTCTGTGTCCAAACAATTCGAGCTTCTACTTCTAAAAATCCATCTTTCCAGAAACAAGTCTCTCACCGTTGCCACTTGCTATAAACCACCCTCTGCCCCCAGCTGTGCCCTGGACATCATTTGTGAATTGATTGCCCCCCCATCTATCTTCAGAGCTCTTAACACCCCGGCCATCCTACAACCTAAGCTTGATGCCCTCAATCTCACACAAATTATAAATGAACCTACCAGGTACAACCCCAAATCCGTAAACACGGGCACCCTCATAGATATCATCCTAACCAACTTGCCCTCCAAATACACCTCTGCTGTCTTCAACCAAGATCTCAGCGATCACTGCCTCATTGCCTGCATCCGTAATGGGTCTGCGGTCAAACGACCACCCCTCATCACTGTCAAACGCTCCCTGAAACACTTCAGAGAGCAGGCCTTTCTAAACGACCTGGCCCGGGTATCCTGGAAGGATATTGACCTCATCCCGTCAGTAGAGGATGCCTGGTTATTCTTTAAAAGTGCCTTCCTCACCATCTTATATAAGCATGCCCCATTAAAAAAAAAATGGAACCAGAAACAGATATAGCCCTTGGTTCACTCCAGACCTGACTGCCCTTGACCAGCACAAAAACATCCTGTGGCGTACTGCATTAGCATCAAATAGCCCCCGTGATATGCAACTTTTCAGGGAAGTTAGGAACCAATATACACAAGCAGTTAAGGCTAGCTTTTTCAAACAGAAATTTGCATCCTGTAGCACAAACTCCAAAAAGTTCTGGGACACAGTAAAGTCCATGGAGAATAAGAGCACCTCCTCCCAGCTGCCCACAGCACTGAGGCTAGGAAACACTGTCACCACCGATAAATCCACGATAATTGAGAATTTCAATAAGCGTTTTTCTACGGCTGGCCATGCTTTCCACCTGGCTACCCCTACCCCGGTCAACTGCCCTGCACTCCCCACAGCAACTCGCCCAAGCCTCCCCCATTTCTCCTTCACCCAAATCCAGATAGCTGATGTTCTGAAAGAGCTGCAAAATCTGGACCCCTACAAAGCAGCTGGGCTAGACAATCTGGACCCTCTCTTTCTAAAATTATCTGCCGAAATTGTTGCAACCCCTATTACTAGCCTGTTCAACCTCTCTTTCGTATCCTCTGAGATCCCCAAAGATTGGAAATCTGCCGCGGTCATCCCCCTCTTCAAAGGGGGAGACACTCTAGACCCAAACTGCTACAGACCTATATCTATCCTACCCTGCCTTTCTAAGGTCTTCGAAAGCCAAGTTAACAAACAGATCACAGACCATTTTGAATCCCACCGTACGTTCTCCGCTAGGCAATCTGGCTTCCGAGCTGGTCATGGGTGAACCTTAGCCACGCTCAAGGTCCTAAACGATATCACAACCACCATTGATAAAAGACAATACTGTGCAGCTGTATTCATCGACCTGGCCAAGGCTTTTGACTCTGTCAATCACCACCTTCTTATCGGCAGACTCAACAGCCTTGGTTTCTCAAATGACTGCCTCGCCTGGTTCACCAACTACTTCTCTGATAGAGTTCAGTGTGTCAAATCGGAGGGCCTGTTGTCTGGACCTCTGGCAGTCTCTATGGGGGTACCACAGGGTTCAATTCTCGGGCCAACTCTTTGCTCTGTATACATCAATGATGTCGCTCATGCTGCTGGTGATTCTCTGATCCACCTCTATGCAGACGACACCATTCTGTATACTTCTGGCCCTTCTTTGGACACTGTGCGAACTAACCTCCAGGCGAGCTTCAATGCCATACTACTCTCGTTCCGTGGCCTCCAACTGCTCTTAAATGCAAGTAAAACTAAATGCATGCTCTTCAACCGATCGCTGCCCGCACCTGCCCGCCCGTCCAGCATCACTACTCTGAACGGTTCTGACCTAGAATATGTGGACAACTACAAATACCTAGGTGTCTGGTTAGACTGTAATCTCTCCTTCCAGACCCACATTAGGCATCTCCAATCCAAAATGAAATCTGGAATCGGCTTCCTATTTCGCAACAAAGCATCCTTCACTCATCCTGCCAAATATACCCTCGTAAAACTGACTATCCTACTGATCCTCGACTTCGGCGTTGTCATTTAAAAAATAGCCTCCAACACTACTCAACAAATTGGATGCAGTCTATCACAGTGCCATCCGTTTTGTCACCAAAGCCCCATATACTACCCACCACTGCGACCTGTACGACCTATACTTTAGAAAAAATGTCAAATAGGGCCTACGTAAACACCAGGAAAGACCAGCAGCTGTCCCAGAAAACCACTCATGTGAAGTAAAGAGTTTGAGAATGAAAGAACAGTACAGATGCTGTATGCTGTACTTTATTGTAATAAGAGTGAACCTCGGGGTTCAATGAAAAGTGTGTTGTCGACAAGCACACTGAAAATATGCCTTTTAAAGGCAATTTCCCTGACATTCACTGAGATCGTAAACACCACGGATGTTGGCTCAAGTGTAAATTACCTTTAAAAGTCTAAATTCTCATAGTAGTCCTGTAAAACAGTTAAACACAGACAAGAGGCTTGAGCTAATTTCATATTGCACTTTATTCAGCTCGAGAGTAGCATCAGCTGCAGCTGGGACCCCCTTCAGACTCAGGACAACACTCGTATTGCTTTCAGACTCAGGACAACACTCGTATTGCTTTCAGTCTCAGGACAACACTCGTATTGCTTTCAGACTCAGGACAACACTCGTATTGCTTTCAGTCTCAGGACAACACTCGTATTGCTTTCAGACTCAGGACAACACTCGTATTGCTTTCAGACTCAGGACAACACTCGTATTGCTTTCTGACTCAGGACAACACTCGTATTGCTTTCAGACTCAGGACAACACTCGTATTGCTTTCAGTCACAGGACAACACTCGTATTGCTTTCTGACTCAGGACAACACTCGTATTGCTTTCAGCGCAATAGAAATTTAAAGGCAACATTAGCGTAGACCGCATTCACGATAAACGTTTCATAATTTAAATTGCGCTATAATGCTGAACTTCTGTGATACGGATTGAATCGAGCCCTAGGTCTCTGTGTGTCATCGACTCTCCTACAGTAGGTCTCTGTGTGTCATCGACTCTCCTACAGTAGGTCTCTGTGTGTCATCGACTCTCCTACAGTAGGTCTCTGTGTGTCATCGACTCTCCTACAGTAGGTCTCTGTGTGTCATCGACTCTTCTACAGTAGGTCTCTGTGTGTCATCGACTCTCCTACAGTAGGTCTCTGTGTGTCATCGACTCTCCTACAGTAGGTCTCTGTGTGTCATCGACTCTCCTACAGTAGGTCTCTGTGTGTCATCGACTCTCCTACAGTAGGTCTCTGTGTGTCATCGACTCTCCTACAGTAGGTCTCTGTGTGTCATCGACTCTCCTACAGTAGGTCTCTGTGTGTCATCGACTCTCCTACAGTAGGTCTCTGTGTGTCATCAACTCTCCTACAGTAGGTCTCTGTGTGTCATCGACTCTCCTACAGTAGGTCTCTGTGTGTCATCGACTCTCCTACAGTAGGTCTCTGTGTGTCATCAACTCTCCTACAGTAGGTCTCTGTGTGTCATCGACTCTCCTACAGTAGGTCTGTGTGTAGAACAACACTTGAGCAGAAAATGCAACCGTTCTCTCTCTTTCTGGACAGAGAGCTATTGAAGAGAGGGATGGAGAGAGGGATAGAGAGAGGGATAAAGAGAGGGATGAGAGAAGGATATGGAGAGGGAGGAAGAGAGGGATAAGGAGAGGGATGGAGAGACAGTAAGGTACAAATGGAATAAGATTGCAGTGAAATAATAATTTTGATGTAAATAAAAAAAGAGACTGACAAACTCCTTCCAAATATTTTCTGATAAAAGTAACAATAATATTGTCGACTGGTATTCCTTCGATATTGTTGTGGACATTATATACTGCTCAAAAAAATAAAGGGAACACTTAAACAACACATCCTAGATCTGAATGAAAGAAATAATCTTAATAAATACTTTTTTCTTTATATAGTTGAATGTGCTGACAACAAAATCACACAAAAATAATCAATGGAAATCCAATTTATCAACCCATGGAGGTCTGGATTTGGAGTCACACTCAAAATTAAAGTGGAAAACCACACTACAGGCTGATCCAACTTTGATGTAATGTCCTTAAAACAAGTCAAAATGAGGCTCAGTAGTGTGTGTGGCCTCCACGTGCCTGTATGACCTCCCTACAATGCCTGGGCATGCTCCTGATGAGGTGGCGGATGGTCTCCTGAGGGATCTCCTCCCAGACCTGGACTAAAGCATCCGCCAACTCCTGGACAGTCTGTGGTGCAACGTGGCGTTGGTGGATGGAGCGAGACATGATGTCCCAGATGTGCTCAATTGGATTCAGGTCTGGGGAACGGGTGGGCCAGTCCATAGCATCAATGCCTTCCTCTTGCAGGAACTGCTGACACACTCCAGCCACATGAGGTCTAGCATTGTCTTGCATTAGGAGGAACCCAGGGCCAACCGCACCAGCATATGGTCTCACAAGGGGTCTGAGGATCTCATCTCGGTACCTAATGGCAGTCAGGCTACCTCTGGCTGCCATTAGGAGGGCTGTGCGGCCCCACAAAGAAATGCCACCCCACACCATGACTGACCCACCGCCAAACCGGTCATGCTGGAGGATGTTGCAGGCAGCAGAACATTCTCCACGGCGTCTCCAGACTCTGTCACGTCTGTCACGTGCTCAGTGTGAACCTGCTTTCATCTGTGAAGAGCACAGGGCGCCAGTGGCGAATTTGCCAATCTTGGTGTTCTCTGGCAAATGCCAAACGCCCTGCACGGTGTTGGGCTGTAAGCACAACCCCCACCTGTGGACGTCGGGCCCTCATACCACCCTCATGGAGTCTGTTTCTGACCGTTTGAGCAGACGCATGCATATTTGTGGCCTGCTGGAGGTCATTTTGCAGGGCTCTGGCAGTGCTTCTCCTGCTCCTCCTTGCACAAAGGCGGAGGTAGCGGTCCTGCTGCTGGGTTGTTGCCCTCCTACGGCCTCCTCCACGTCTCCTGATGTACTGGCCTGTCTCCTGGTAGCGCCTCCATGCTCTGGACACTACGCTGACAGACACAGCAAACCTTCATGCCACAGCTCGCATTGATGTGCCATCCTGGATGAGCTGCACTACCTGAGCCACTTGTGTCGGTTGTAGACTCCGTCTCATGCTACCACTAGAGTGAAAGCACCACCAGCATTGAAAAGTGACCAAAACATCAGCCAGGAACTTTGAAGTGGTCTGTGGTCCCCACCTGCAGAACCACTCCTTTATTGGGGGTGTCTTGCTAATTGCCTATAATTTCCACCTGTTGTCTATTCCATTTGCACAACAGCATGTGAAATTTATTGTCAATCAGTGTTGCTTCCTAAGTGGACAGTTTGATTTCACAGAAGTGTGATTGACTTGGAGTTACATTGTGTTGTTTAAGTGTTCCCTTTATTTTTTTGAGCAGTGTATAATATTGAATTGTCAATTAGGGCCGGGATGCAATCCGATCCCTCTTTGTCTGTAATGCATGTTTTAAAGGCAATGTTCCCACGTTCATGGACACCAAATTCACGGTAAACACTGTATATGTCGGCTCAATCAGGAGTTACCTTTAAATGGTGCATTGTCCAAATCCGCGATCGGATTGAATCCCAGCCTAAGACTGTACTAACATGTACAGTGGATATTGAATCTCCCATTGACATCGCATCCATATGACTTGTATCATCATTCTCATCCAGTAAGGGAATCTGATGGGTAGGGAGCTGAAATACTACAGGTAAAGTATTGCATGGATATCACATCACATCCCTATCTGTTGGGAATGGCACCCTTCTCTAAGGAGTTTATTTCAAGGAGTCTGGATCAAGTCTGGCTTGGTCACATGATTGGGGTGCATGTTTCTGGTCACGTGGTGGATGTGCCTGGCTTGGTCACATGATTTGGGTGGATGTGTCTGGCTTGGTCACATGGTGGATGTGCCTGGCTTGGTCACATGATTTGGGTGGATGTGTCTGGCTTGGTCACATGGTGGATGTGTCTGGATTGGTCACATGATTGGGTTGGATGTGTCTGGCTTCGTCACATGATGGTGGTGGATGTGTATGTGGTGCTGGAGGAGTAGTTAAAGGCTTCAGTGGTCCAGGATGCGAAGGTTGCCCGACACAATCTTGTTCTCCAGTATCGTTCCTGCCGGGATGTCGATACGATCTCCGTGATTGGCTATGATGATTACCGTTCCCTACAGGGAGAAAAGGAGAGAGAGAGGAGGGACGTAAAGAGTTAAAAAGGCAAGTTCAGGTTTAGTTGATTTGCTTTTTACTATAATTTATGACCCTTACATTTTTGCTTTGAGACAAATTTCAAAAGGCATTTGGCCATAAATTGTTATTATAAACATCCTTAATTCCATCTTGGCCCATCACAACTATCATTATTGTAAAGTTCCTTCATTCCATCTTGGCCCATCACAGCTATCATTATTGTAAAGTTCCTTCATTCCATTTTGGCCCATCACAGCTATCATTATTGTAAAGTTCCTTCATTCCATTTTGGCCCATCACAACTATCATTATTGTAAAGTTCCTTCATTCCATTTTGGCCCCTCACAGCTATTGTTATTGTAAAGTTCCTTCATTTCATTTTTGCCCATCACAGCTATTGCTCTGAGATAATATAGGACCAAGAGATTTCCCTGACCTTGTGACCTAGCCAGGAAAAACTCAGGGGCCTGTGAACTCACCTTAAGAGAAACTTGTTTTCCGAACGTGACGTCACCGGACACAGTCAGGTGATCCAGCTCCAGCATATCAGGGATGCTCTCGAACCGCGTCTGGTATTCCTGGACCTGTTAAAACACAGACAGACAGACAGACAGACAGACAGACAGACAGACAGACAGACAGACAGACAGACAGACAGACAGACAGACAGATATGTAATGCTGAGTTTAGAGAGGAGAGGGAGGGAAAGAGAGAGCTCTATCTTGGTATGTTTATTCCCATTGGATGACCTATATAAACAGAATATGAATGTATGGTAGTACAACAATAGAGCACCACATCAACACCAACAGAACATGTATGCAGAGTTTGGTGTATTTAGCTTTAGTTCAACTGTAGGAGGATATAGTGAGAAGAAAAGGACAAAAAGGACAAAAAGGACAAGGATCTTAGATTCCCAACGCATGCCCCATTCAAATGTACTGTGAATGAAGGTCAGCATGCCCCATTCAAATGTACTGTGAATAAAGGTCAGCATGCCCCATTTAAATGTACTGTGAATAAAGGTCAGCATGCCCCATTCAAATGTACTGTGAATAAAGGTCAGCATGCCCCATTCAAATGTACTGTGAATAAAGGTCAGCATGCCCCATTCAAATGTACTGTGAATAAAGGTCAGCATGCGCCCAATTCAAATGTACTGTGAATAAAGGTCAGCATGCGCCCATTCAAATGCACTGTGAATAAAAGTCAGCATGCCCCATTCAAATGTACTGTGAATAAAGGTCAGCATGCGCCCATTCAAATGTACTGTGAATAAAAGTCAGCATGCGTCTATTCAAATGCACTATGAATAAAGGTCAGCATGCCACGTCCATTCAAATGTACTGTAAATAAAGGTCAGCATGCCATGTCCATTCAAATGTACTGTGAATAAAGGTCAACATGTAGAGGATGTATCTGAACCAACAAACACCAAGAGGAGGTGTTTCATCAGGATGGGCTATTCAACTTAAACACTTCTGTTTTTCCTTCTCTCCTAATCAGGGACTGATTCAGACCGCACACCAGGTGAGTGAAGACTTTCACCAATCAGAGACATTCATTAAACAATTAAAAGCGAAGTCAAGGATTTTACAACTTGATGTAAGATGTTTCCTCACCCTGAAAGTAGTCTATGGGCCAGGAGAAACTGTAATCCATGGTTCAGTTTCATTTAAACATCCACTACAAACTTCAGCAACATGACATTTTTTTATGTTGTTTTAAATGTAACCTTTATTTAACTAGGTAAGTCAGTTAA
The DNA here is from genome assembly GCF_905237065.1 of Salmo salar. Classification (NCBI taxonomy): domain Eukaryota; kingdom Metazoa; phylum Chordata; class Actinopteri; order Salmoniformes; family Salmonidae; genus Salmo; species Salmo salar. Next base: position 34,952,620 of record NC_059459.1, read on the forward strand.
GAACAAATTCTTATTTACAATGACCGGGGAACAGTGGGTTAACTGCCTTGTTCAGAGGCAGATTTTTAGCTTGTCAGCTCGGGGATTCGATCCAGCAACCTTTCGGTTACTGGCTCCCTCTAACCACTAGGTTACCTGCCGTCCCTAACATTAGCCACCGCTTGCAAACAATCAAAGGAAGTGATGAAGGCAACCCACATTTTTTTGTTATGGCCAAATCAACTAAAACCAACAAAAAATATCTAAATATTTGGTTTGGTATTAAAGGCCAAAAATGTATATTTTTCTCTGTTTTGTATTACATTTTTTATTTATTTATTTTTATTTTACCTTTATTTACCTAGGCAAGTCAGTTAAGAACAAATTCTTATTTACAATGACGGCCTACCAAAAGGCAACAATACCTCCTGCGGGGTCTAAGATAATTGTGTAGTTTGAGTTTGAGTATTATCGAGGTGAGCTAGCCAGCCGCGACGCGGCGCCTGACTTAGTCAACACACCTAGTCATCATTAACCCACTGCCAGCTAGCCAACCGTTACCGACTAGCAGCGCTGTAGATACTAATACTTTACAACGGAACGACTTGACTAGTGCAGTGTTACCTAGCTAGCTACTTAGTTGTCTTTGTCATAGCTTGATAATTGTTAGCTAGCCAGCCATCGAGGTTAGCTAGCCAGCTATTTCCGTCCCCCGCGACGCCATTTTTCCTAACCCAGCCAACTATTACCGACGAGCAGCATTGTAGAAACTAAATACATTACAAGGAACGTCTTGATTAGTGTTATGTTAGCTAGCTAGCTACAAAGCTGCTTTGTATCATGACAAGGTGTAGTACTGAAACTATCGAGGTTACCTAGCCAGCTACACGTTCAAAGTCAACAACGCAGCCACTGCTAGCTAGCCTACTCCACCAGCCAGCAGTACTGTATCATTTTAGTCAATAAGATTTTTGCAACGTAAGCTTAACTTCCTGAACATTCGAGACGTGTAGTCCACTTGTCACTCCAATCTCCTTTGCATTAGCGTAGCGTCTTCTGTAGCTTGTCTACTATGTGTCTGTCTATCCCTGTTCTCTCTCCTCTGCACAGGCCATACAAACGCTCCACACCGCGTGGCCGCTGCCACTCTAACCTGGTGGTCCCAGCGCGCACGACCCAAGTGGAGTTCCAGGTCTCCGGCAGCCTCTGGAACTGCCGGTCTGCAGCCAACAAGGCTGAGTTCATCTCAGCCTATGCTACCCTCCAGTCCCTAGACTTCCTGGCGCTGACGGAAACATGGATTACCACAGATAACACTGCTACTCCTACTGCTCTCTCCTCGTCTGACTACGTGTTCTCGCATACCCCTAGAGCATCGAGCCAGCGGGGTGGTGGCACTGGAATCCTCATCTCTCCCAAGTGGACATTCTCTCTTTCTCCCCTGACCCATCTGTCTATCTCCTCATTTGAATTCCATGCTGTCACAGTTACCAGCCCTTTCAAGCTTAACATCCTTATCATTTATCGCCCTCCAGGTTCCCTTGGAGAGTTCATCAATGAGCTTGACGCCTTGATAAGTTCCTTTCCTGAGGATGGCTCACCTCTCACAGTTCTGGGTGACTTTAACCTCCCCACGTCTACCTTCGACTCATTCCTCTATGCCTCCTTCTTTCCACTCCTCTCCTCTTTCGACCTCACCCTCTCACCTTCCCCCCCTACTCACAAGGCAGGCAATACGCTTGACCTCATCTTTACTAGATGCTGTTCTTCCACTAATCTCATTGCAACTCCCCTCCAAGTCTCCGACCACTACCTTGTATCCTTTTCCCTCTCGCTCTCATCCAACACTTCTCACTCTGCCCCTACTCGGATGGTATTGCGCCGTCCCAACCTTCACTCTCTCTCTCCCGCTACTCTCTCCTCTTCCATCCTATCATCTCTTCCCTCTGCTCAAACCTTCTCCAACCTATCTCCTGATTCTGCCTCCTCAACCCTCCTCTCCTCCCTCTCTGCATCCTTTGATTTCCTCTGTCCCCTATCCTCCAGGCCGGCTCGGTCCTCCCCTCCTGCTCCGTGGCTCGACGACTCACTGCGAGCTCACAGAACAGGGCTCCGGGCAGCCGAGCGGAAATGGAGGAAAACTCGCCTCCCCTGCGGACCTGGCATCCTTTCACTCCCTCCTCTCTACATTTTCCTCTTCTGTCTCTGCTGCTAAAGCCACTTTCTACCACTCTAAACTCCAAGCATCTGCCTCTAACCCTAGGAAGCTCTTTGCTACCTTCTCCTCCCTCCTGAATCCTCCTCCCCCCCCCTCCTCCCTCTCTGCGGATGACTTCGTCAACCATTTTGAAAAGAAGGTTGACGACATCCGATCCTCGTTGCTAAGTCAAACGACACTGCTGGTCCTGCTCACACTGCCCTACCCTGTGCTTTGACCTCTTTCTCCCCTCTCTCTCCAGATGAAATCTCGCGTCTTGTGACGGCCGGCCGCCCAACAACCTGCCCACTTGACCCTATCCCCTCCTCTCTTCTCCAGACCATTTCCGGAGACCTTCTCCCCTACCTCACCTCGCTCATCAACTCATCCTTGACCGCTGGCTACGTCCCTTCCGTTTTCAAGAGAGCGAGAGTTGCACCCCTTCTGAAAAAACCTACACTCGATCCCTCCGATGTCAACAACTACAGACCAGTATCCCTTCTTTCCTTTCTCTCCAAAACTCTTGAACGTGCCGTCCTCGGCCAGCTCTCTTGCTATCTCTCTCAGAATGACCTTCTTGATCCTAATCAGTCAGGTTTCAAGACTGGGCATTCAACTGAGACTGCTCTTCTCTGTGTCACGGAGGCTCTCCGCACTGCTAAAGGTAACTCTCTCTCCTCTGCTCTCATCCTTCTAGACCTATCTGCTGCCTTTGATACCGTGAACCATCAGATCCTCCTCTCCACCCTCTCCGAGCTGGGCATCTCCGGCGCCGCCCACGCTTGGATTGCGTCCTACCTGACAGGTCGCTCCTACCAGGTGGCGTGGCGAGAATCTGTCTCCGCACCACGTGCTCTCACCACTGGTGTCCCCCAGGGCTCTGTTCTTGGCCCACTCCTATTCTCGCTATACACCAAGTCACTTGGCTCTGTCATATCCTCACATGGTCTCTCATATCATTGCTATGCAGATGACACACAATTAATCTTCTCCTTTCCCCCTTCTGACAACCAGGTGGCGAATCGCATCTCTGCATGTCTGGCAGACATATCAGTGTGGATGACGGATCACCACCTCAAGCTGAACCTCGGCAAGACGGAGCTGCTCTTCCTCCCGGGGAAGGACTGCCCGTTCCATGATCTCGCCATCACGGTTGACAACTCCCTTGTGTCCTCCTCCCAGAGTGCTAAGAGCCTTGGCGTGACCCTGGACAACACCCTGTCGTTCTCCACCAACATCAAGGCGGTGACCCGATCCTGTAGGTTCATGCTCTACAACATTTGCAGAGTACGACCCTGCCTCACACAGGAAGCGGCGCAGGTCCTAATCCAGGCACTTGTCATCTCCCGTCTGGATTATTGCAACTCGCTGTTGGCTGGGCTCCCTGCCTGTGCCATTAAACCCCTACAATTCATCCAGAACGCCGCAGCCCGTCTGGTGTTCAACCTTCCCAAGTTCTCTCACGTCACCCCGCTCCTCCGCTCTCTCCACTGGCTTCCAGTCGAAGCTCGCATCCGCTACAAGACCATGGTGCTTGCCTACGGAGCTGTGAGGGGAACGGCACCTCCGTACCTTCAGGCTCTGATCAGGCCCTACACCCAAACAAGGGCACTCCGTTCATCCACCTCTGGCTTGCTCGCCTCCCTACCTCTGAGGAAGCACAGTTCCCGCTCAGCCCAGTCAAAACTGTTCGCTGCTCTGGCACCCCAATGGTGGAACAAGCTCCCTCACGACGCCAGGACAGCGGAGTCAATCACTACCTTCCGGAGACACCTGAAACCCCACCTCTTCAAGGAATACCTGGGATAGGATAAAGTAATCCTTCTAACCCCCCCCCTTAAAATATTTAGATGCACTATTGTCAAGTGGTTGTTCGACTGGATATTATAAGGTGAATGCACCAATTTGTAAGTCGCTCTGGATAAGAGCGTCTGCTAAATGACTTAAATGTAAATGTAAATGTCTTGGGCTGGGATAAATAAAAAAAATTTAAAAATACAAATATAGGACAAAACACACATCACGACAACACAACACTACATAAAGAGAGACCTATGACAACAACATAGCAAAGCAGCAACATATGACAACACAGCATGGTAGCAACACAACATGACAACAACATGGTAGCAAAACAACATGGAAGCTTACATTGTACAACAGCTGTAGAAACGAACACTGTAAAAGTGTGAACAATTTCTGAGAATTATTTCCTGATAGTTGCTGGTAGAAAATAATCTACACAGGACCTTCTAATCAGCAGGTTTTGCATGGGTGGAGTTTTTGCTTGCCTGGTGACATCACTAGTCGGTATTTTAGTTAAATAGACCAATGAGAAAAAGAGTTCCAAACCTCTCTGCCAATAACTGTTGGTTTTCTGTTTTCAGAGATCACTCCCAGACAGTCCTAGCAAAATAGTTTTTGGCTAAAATGCTACTTTTGTTTCTTTTTGACCATTTTAATCTAAAACTATTACAGTAAGGTACTTCACTGTTACCCAAAAATTATATGATACTGAGATAAAAATGGTGACTTGGCCATAGAGTTCCACAGTATGAGTTATTATATCGAATCAGAGTAAATAGAGCCAAATATATATAAAAGTTACTTTGTCCGAGAGATGGTTATCAAAACATGATTATCAAAACATCACCCCAGGGTAAGCCTACACGAAACACAGCCATTATTTTAAGTGTTTGTAAAATCCCCTATGGGAAAAATGAATGGTGGAAAAAACGATTGGAACCATTTCCTTATTTGACTGCTAGGTTTTATGGGTTTTATGACACCTCCACTGTGGGGCTCTATTTAACATTAAAACAAATATTTATTGGTTGCTCAAATGCAATGCGCTTGTCAACAAAGCACCTTTGATTAAATCTTGCCCTCAGCAGTGGAAATCCAGCCTTACCTTAGTAAAGGATCTGCCCAGCTTGACGTTGGGCGTGGTTAAGGTTAGTTAGTAGTTATAGTAGTAGTAGTAATGTTAGGGTTACGTTAGATACCTTAGTAAAGGATCTGCCCAGCTTGACGTGGGGCGTGGTTAAGGTTAGTTAGTAGTTATAGTAAGGTTAGGGTTACGTTAGATACCTTAGTAAAGGATCTGCCCAGCTTGACGTGGGACATGGTTAAGGTTAGTTAGTAGTTACAGTAAGGTTAGGGTTACGTTAGATACCTTAGTAAACGAGCTGCCCAGCTTGACGTGGGGCATGGTTAAGGTTAGTTAGTAGTTATAGTAGTAGTAGTAATGTTAGGGTTACGTTAGTTACCTTAGTAAACGAGCTGCCCAGCTTGACGTGGGGCGTGGTAGGGAACTCTCTCTTCTGGCTCATGGTGAGAGAGCCCGCCTCCAGGCTGTAGAGGTTGGACATGACCAATAGGAGGTCGGAGACGGTCTTGACGGGCAGGAAGCGGGATCGTGGCACGTTGATGCCCAGGGCGTTGTCGAAGCTCTTGATGGCCGCGCCCACCGCCGTCTCCAGCTGGATCACGTTCTGACCGCCGTCCAGTGTCTGGCAGGAGAAAAGGTATAGGTGGTTAGTGACACACACACACTAAAGGATGTAGGTAGTGGATTCATGTACACACACACACACACACACACACACACACACACACACACACACACACACACACACACACACACACACAGAAGAATGTACTGTAGGCCTCAGGTAGTGGGTTCAGATGGAGAACCTCTGAGCTAGTCACAAGACAAGTTTTAAGCTGCTTCACTAGGATCTGAATGATCCACTTAATATCAAAGAGAGAGAGTATCACAGTGTTCTGTTCACTACATCTACTAGATAACAATATCAGGTCAGTAGTTCTATAATATACAGTAGTGTTTTGTTCACTACATCTACTAGCTAACAACATCAGGTCAGTAGTTCTATAATATACAGTAGTGTTCTGTTCACTACATCTACTAGATAACAACATCAGGTCAGTAGTTCTATAATATACAGTAGTGTTCTGTTCACTACATCTACTAGCTAACAACATCAGGTCAGTAGTTCTATAATATACAGTAGTGTTCTGTTCACTACATCTACTAGATAACAACATCAGGTCAGTAGTTCTATAATATACAGTAGTGTTCTGTTCACTACATCTACTAGCTAACAACATCAGGTCAGTAGTTCTATAATATACAGTAGTGTTCTGTTCACTACATCTACTAGATAACAACATCAGGTCAGTAGTTCTATAATATACAGTAGTGTTCTGTTCACTACATCTACTAGATAACAACATCAGGTCAGTAGTTCTATAATATACAGTAGTGTTCTGTTCACTACATCTACTAGCTAACAACATCAGGTCAGTAGTTCTATAATATACAGTAGTGTTCTGTTCACTACATCTACTAGATAACAACATCAGGGCAGTAGTTCTATAATATACAGTAGTGTTCTGTTCACTACATCTACTAGATAACAATATCAGGTCAGTAGTTCTATAATATACAGTAGTGTTCTGTTCACTACATCTACTAGATAACAACATCAGGTCAGTAGTTCTATAATATACAGTAGTGTTCTGTTCACTACATCTACTAGATAACAACATCAGGTCAGTAGTTCTATAATATACAGTAGTGTTCTGTTCACTACATCTACTAGCTAACAACATCAGGTCAGTAGTTCTATAATATACAGTAGTGTTCTGTTCACTACATCTACTAGCTAACAACATCAGGTCAGTAGTTCTATAATATACAGTAGTGTTCTGTTCACTACATCTACTAGCTAACAACATCAGGTCAGTAGTTCTATAATATACAGTAGTGTTCTGTTCACTACATCTACTAGCTAACAACATCAGGGCAGTAATTCTAGAATATACAGTACAGTGCCTTCGGAAAGTATTCAGACCCCTTGACATTTTCCACATTTTGTTACGTTACAGCCTTATTCTAAAATTGATTATTTTCTACACACAATGCCCCATAATGACAAAGCGAAAACAGGTTTTTAGACATTTTTGCAAATGTATTAATAATAAAAAACAGAAATACCTTATTTACATAAGTATTCAGACCCTTTGCTATGAGACTCAAATATATATATAATTTTTTTTTTCTTCTCCCAGATCTGGGGAAGGTAACCAAAACATTTCTGCAGCATTGAAGGTCCCCAAGAACATCATTCTTAAATGGAAGAAGTTCGGAACCACCAAGACTCTTCCTAGAGCTGTCCTCCAGGCCAAACTGAGCAATCAGGGGAGAAGGGCCTTGGTCAAGGAGGTGACCAAGAACAGGATGGTCACTCTGACAGAGCTCTAGAGTTCCTCTGTGGAGAGGGTAGAACCTTTCAGAAGGACAACCATTTCTGCAGCACTTCACCAATCAGGCCTTTATGGTAGAGTGGCCAGACAGATTTTCCACTTCTCAGTAAAGGGTACATGAAAGCCCACTTGGAGTTTGCCAAAAGGCACCTAAAGACTCTCAGACCATGAGAAACAAATTTCTCTAGTCTGATCAAACCAAGATTGAACTCTTTGGCCTGAATGCAAAGCGTCACGTCTGGAGGAAACCTGGCACCATCCCTACGGTGAAGCATGGTGGTGGCAGCATCATGCTGTGGGGATGTTTTTCAGCAGCAGGGACTGGGAGACTAGTCAGGATCAAGGAAAAGATGAACGGAGCAAAGTACAGAGAGATCCTTGATCCTGCTCCAGAGTACCCATGACCTCAGACTGTGGCGAAGGTTCACCTTCTAACAGGACAATGACCCTAAGCACACAGCCAAGACAACACAGAAGTGGCTTGAATGTCCTCGACTGGCTCAGCCAGAGCCCGGACTTGAACCCGATTGAACATCTCTGGAGAGACCTGAAAATAGCTGTACAGCAACGCTCCCCATCCAACCTGACAGAGCTTGAGAGGATTTGCAGAGAAGAATGGGAGAAACTCCCCAAATACAGGTGTGCCAAGCTTGTAGCGTCATACCCAAGAAGACCCGTGGCTGTAATCACTGCTTCAACAAAGTACTGAGTAAAGGGTCTGAATACTTATGTAAATGTCATATTTCAATTTCTAAAACCCTGTGTTTGCTTTGTCATTATGGAGTACAGTGTGTAGATTGATGATTAAATTTTTTTTTTTTAAATACATTTTAGAATAAAGCTGTAACGAAACAAAATATGTAAAAAGTCAAGGGGTCTGAAAACTTTCCCAAGGCATTGTTTATCCAATAGAAGTAGCAGTCTGAGGATCTAAAGACGGGACGTGTTATTCATCTACGGTTGCGCCTCAAACTCTCCATTCTACCAAAGTGTGCACTTGTTCACTTCCCTTCATGGATTTAGAAGGGAATAACTGGTATAAGGAAATGGTGGAATGTCCCTGTAGACATCTACAACAATCCAATGCTTTTCAATATGTGGATAGTGAACGGGTGAACACTTCAGGAAGGAGAGATTATTGGGACACACCCCCAATCTGAAAATATGGCGGGGATAAATCTACACTAGCCTAGGATCTATCCACGTAAGGAAGGTTACCACTGGTTACCTTGGTATTAGTCGACCTCTAGGAGACAGACTGGAGTTGCAGTGTTTACCTTGGTGTTAGTAAACCTCTAGGAGACAGACTGGAGTTGTAGTGGTTACCTTGGTATTAGTCGACCTCTACAGGACAGACTGGAGTTGCAGTGTTACCATTGGTGTTAGTAAACCTCTAGGAGACAGACTGGAGTTGCAGTGTTTACCTTGGTGTTAGTAAACCTCTAGGAGACAGACTGGAGTTGTAGTGGTTACCTTGGTGTTAGTAAACCTCTAGGAGACAGACTGGAGTTGCAGTGTTTACCTTGGTGTTAGTAAACCTCTAGGAGACAGATGAGTTGTAGTGGTTACCTTGGTGTTAGTAAACCTCTAGGAGACAGACTGGAGTTGTAGTGGTTACCTTGGTGTTAGTAAACCTCTAGGAGACAGACTGGAGTTGTAGTGTTTACCTTGGTGTTAGTAAACCTCTAGGAGACAGACTGGAGTTGTAGTGTTTACCTTGGTGTTAGTAAACCTCTAGGAGACAGACTGGAGTTGTAGTGTTTACCTTGGTGTTAGTAAACCTCTAGGAGACAGACTGGAGTTGTAGTGTTTACCTTGGTGTTAGTAAACCTCTAGGAGACAGACTGGAGTTGTAGTGTTTACCTTGGTGTTAGTAAACCTCTAGGAGACGGACTGGAGTTGCAGTGTTTAGCTTGGTGTTAGTAAACCTCTAGGAGACGGACTGGAGTTGCAGTGTTTACCTTGGTGTTAGTAAACCTCTAGGAGACAGACTGGAGTTGTAGTGTTTACCTTGGTGTTAGTAAACCTCTAGGAGACAGACTGGAGTTGTAGTGTTTACCTTGGTGTTAGTAAACCTCTAGGAGACAGACTGGAGTTGTAGTGTTTACCTTGGTGTTAGTAAACCTCTAGGAGACAGACTGGAGTTGTAGTGTTTACCTTGGTGTTAGTAAACCTCTAGGAGACAGACTGGAGTTGTAGTGTTTACCTTGGTGTTAGTAAACCTCTAGGAGACAGACTGGAGTTGTAGTGTTTACCTTGGTGTTAGTAAACCTCTAGGAGACGGACTGTTAGGAGACAAATCAACAACGTTCTGCTTTCCCACCACTCTGTAATGTCTCAGGGCAGCTCCACTCTGTAATGTCTCAGGGCAGTGCCACTCTGTAATGTCTCAGGGCAGCGCCACTCTGTAATGTCTCAGGGCAGCGCCACTCTGTAATGTCTCAGGGCAGCGCCACTCTGTAATGTCTCAGGGCAGCTCCACTCTGTAATGTCTCAGGGCAGCGCCACTCTGTAATGTCTCAGGGCAGCGCCACTCTGTAATGTCTCAGGGCAGCGCCACTCTGTAATGTCTCAGGGCAGCGCCACTCTGTAATGTCTCAGGGCAGCGCCACTCTGTAATGTCTCAGGGCAGCGCCACTCTGTAATGTCTCAGGGCAGCGCCACTCTGTAATGTCTCAGGGCAGCGCCACTCTGTATCATCGGATGGGGCCACAGTGTCTTCTGATCCCTCCTGTCTCAGCCTCCAGTATTTATGCTGCAGTAGTTTATGTGTCGGGGGCTAGGGTCAGTCTGTTACATCTGGAGTATTTCTCTTGTCTTATCCGGTGTCCTGTGTGTATTTAAATATGCTCTCTCTAATTCTCTCTTTCTCTCTTTCTGTCTTTCTCTCGGAGGACCTGAGCCCTAGGACCATGCCTCAGGACTACCTGGTATGATGACTCCTTGCTGTCCCCAGTCCACCTGGCCGTGCTGCTGCTCCAGTTTCAACTGTTCTGCCTGCGGCTATGGAACCCTGACCTGTTCACCGGACGTGCTTGTTGCACCCTCGACAACTACTATGATTATTATTATTTGACCATGCTGGTCATATATGAACATTTTAACATTTTGACCATGTTCTGTTATAATATCCACCCTGCACAGCCAGAAGAGGACTGGCCACCCCTCATAGCCTGGTTCCTCTCTAGGTTTCTTCCTAGGTTTTTGGCCTTTCTAGGGAGTTTTTCCTAGGGAGTTTTTCCTAGCCACCGTGCTTCTTTCACATGCTTTGCTTGCTGTTTGGGGTTTTAGGCTGGGTTTCTGTACAGCACTTTGAGAATATCAGCTGATGTACGAAGGGCTATATAAAAATAAATTTGATTTGATTTGTAATGTCTCAGGGCAGCGCCACTCTGTAATGTCTCAGGGCAGCGCCACTCTGTAATGTCTCAGGGCAGTGCCACTCTGTAATGTCTCAGGGCAGCGCCACTCTGTAATGTCTCAGGGCAGTGCCACTCTGTAATGTCTCAGGGCAGCGCCACTCTGTAATGTCTCAGGGCAGCGCCACTCTGTAATGTCTCAGGGCAGCGCCACTCTGTAATGTCTCAGGGCAGCTCCACTCTGTAATGTCTCAGGGCAGCGCCACTCTGTAATGTCTCAGGGCAGCGCCACTCTGTAATGTCTCAGGGCAGCGCCACTCTGTAATGTCTCAGGGCAGCGCCACTCTGTAATGTCTCAGGGCAGCGCCACTCTGTAATGTCTCAGGGCAATGCCACTCTGTAATGTCTCAGGGCAGCGCCACTCTGTAATGTCTCAGGGCAGCGCCACTCTGTATCATCGGATGGGGCCACAGTGTCTTCTGATCCCTCCTGTCTCAGCCTCCAGTATTTATGCTGCAGTAGTTTATGTGTCGGGGGGCTAGGGTCAGTCTGTTACATCTGGAGTATTTCTCTTGTCTTATCCGGTGTCCTGTGTGTATTTAAATATGCTCTCTCTAATTCTCTCTTTCTCTCTTTCTGTCTTTCTCTCGGAGGACCTGAGCCCTAGGACCATGCCTCAGGACTACCTGGTATGATGACTCCTTGCTGTCCCCAGTCCACCTGGCCGTGCTGCTGCTCCAGTTTCAACTGTTCTGCCTGCGGCTATGGAACCCTGACCTGTTCACCGGACGTGCTTGTTGCACCCTCGACAACTACTATGATTATTATTATTTGACCATGCTGGTCATATATGAACATTTTAACATCTTGACCATGTTCTGTTATAATATCCACCCTGCACAGCCAGAAGAGGACTGGCCACCCCTCATAGCCTGGTTCCTCTCTAGGTTTCTTCCTAGGTTTTTGGCCTTTCTAGGGAGTTTTTCCTAGGGAGTTTTTCCTAGCCACCGTGCTTCTTTCACATGCTTTGCTTGCTGTTTGGGGTTTTAGGCTGGGTTTCTGTACAGCACTTTGAGAATATCAGCTGATGTACGAAGGGCTATATAAAAATAAATTTGATTTGATTTGTAATGTCTCAGGGCAGCGCCACTCTAATGTCTCAGGGCAGCGCCACTCTGTAATGTCTCAGGGCAGCGCCACTCTGTAATGTCTCAGGGCAGTGAAATGAGAGACAAATATACACGGTACATGAATGTGTCTATGCACACACTGTGAGAACAAAATTGCAAGACTATGTTATAATAATTTTATTGCATTAAATGGTTGTTTTATTCAACAGAATAGAGGATTCTATATATTGTGTGTGTTCTACTGAGGATGGGCCTCTGGGAGATTTACATGTATTTTGGGTGATAAAACCTAAAGAGCATTCCAGAGCATGAGTTTATGTTTCTGTTCTATACCATACCAGGGAGAGATGGTTCCAGTTTGGAGTAGGAGGACCAGACTCTGGTCTCTACACAAACGGTTGACACAGCTGTCTGCTATGTATTATAGATATCTTTCCTACAGATCTTAACCTTGAGACCCATTCTATGTATGTTGTTCGTCATGTAGGTTGAAACGGGTGTATCTTAGCTATAAAATACCTTGACTTTTGTCACGTGGCTCTCAACGAATCATTTGATGGTGATTCGTCGACCAGCCATCATTATCGTAGAGCACTCAATCGATTCACTTTATATGTGTGTGTTGTATTGACCTGCTCCCTTATTAATAAGTGATTAAAGATTTAGTTTAAGTATAACTCTGACTTGTGTGATAAGTTTGTCTCTCCTCATTTGATAGTAAAGAAATTAACCACCACACACACACACACACACACACACACATAACCTCTCAGTTAAATGAGAAGTGTAATCTTAGATAATACAGCCATGCACACATGCAGACTCACGCACCCATCCACACAAACACTCTTTATCTGCAGTAAGGAGGTTTTAGAATGTGGGCTTTAGTGAGACTGCAGGGCATCATGTATTGAGAAGGGTTGTCCTCTGGGCTTTAGTGAGACTGCAGGGCATCATGTATTGAGAAGGGTTGTCCTCTGGGCTTTAGTGAGACTGCAGGGCATCATGTATTGAGAAGGGTTGTCCTCTGGAACGGCGTGGTGGTGTCCCTCTATAGGCAGCACTTTTCTATACATACAGGGAGCTCCAAAAGTATTGGGACAGTGACAAATGTTTTGTTGTTTTGGCTCTGTAGTCCAGCACTTTGGATTTTAAATGATACAATGACTATGATGTTAAAGTGCAGACTGTCAGCTTTAATTTGAGGGTATTTGATGAATAATGATGAGTGAGAAAGTTTACGGACGCACAAATATCATACCCCCAAGACATGCTAACATCTCGCCCTTACATTAACAGGGGAGGTTAGCATACCCCCAAGACATGCTAACATCACAGCCTTTACAATAACAGAGGAGGTTAGCATACCCCCAAGGCATGCTAACATCGCAGCCTTTACAATAACAGGGGAGGTTAACATACCCCTAAGACATGCTAACATCTCAGCCTTACAATAACAGGGGAGGTTAGCATACCCCTAAGACATGCTAACATCTCAGCCTTACAATAACAGGGGAGGTTAACATACCCCTAAGACATGCTAACATTTCGCCCTTACAATAACAGGGGAGGTTAACATACCCCCAAGACATGCTAACATCTCACCCTTTCAATAACAGGGGAGGTTAGCATACCCCTAAGACATGCTAACATCTCAGCCTTTCAATAACAGGGGAGGTTAGCATACCCCTAAGACATGCTAACATCTCACCCTTACAATAACAGGGGAGGTTAGTATTTTTGGGAGGGTATGATATTTGTGCATCTGTAACTTTCTCACTCATCATTATTCAGGACCATCTGTAATCATGGTACTATCCACATTAATGTAGAAGTGTTTAGAAACATATTATATTCTTATTTACAATAGAAGTGACTCCAAAATGACACAATACATTATTTACCATTCATTTCTATTGGGCACAAAGCTTGATGTAGTCATTTCGTGTTATGAATATGGGACCAAATACTGAACTTTTTCCTCCTTTACGGGATGAGCGGTGTGGGAACAGAGCGGGTGTTTTGAGTGTAACTGAAGAGGAATTGTGCACCACGTCTCTGCCTCCTCATTGACAAGTTTACAGTTGATTTATTCAATATTGTCAGCTGTTGAAATGAGACTATTATCCATTTAGAGGATCCAACCTATGGATAAGGAGCTCAGACAATTATATTAGGCATTCTGAGACATAGAATATATACATTCAACTGGTCTGACCTGAGCTGGACTGCCTTGACCGAAACAGCATCAACCTGTACCAAGCTAAATGTTTTGTGTGTGTGTGTGTGTGTGTGTGTGTGTGTGTGTGTGTGTGTGTGTGTGTGTGTGTGTGTGTGTGTGTGTGTGTGTGTGTGTGTGTGTGTGTGTGTGTGTGTGTGTGTGTGTGTGTGTGTGTGTGTGTGTGTGTGTGTGTGTGTGTGTGTGTGTGTGTGTGTGTGTGTGTGTGTGTGTGTATGCCGGTCTGGCCTCTCACCTTGGGGTTAACGATGATCTCCATGTCCATGGCGTTCTGCTCCTGCAGCCTCTTGATGGCGCCCAGAGAGATCCACAGGTTGTTGGTGTTGAAGATCTTAAACTTGGTGACTGATTTGAACTCATCTACATGGGCCTTGGGGACCTGGGCTATCTCTAGCAGACGCAGCTTGTTATCATACTGAATAAGAGTACCGCCCTGGAGAGACAGAGAGAGACACAGACAGAGAGACACAGACAGAGAGACACAGACAGAGAGACACAGACAGAGAGACAGAGAGAGAGACAGAGAGAGAGACAGAGAGAGAGACAGAGAGAGACAGAGGTTTTTTGGGGTCCTGATGGGGTAGTACAGTTTAACTAAAGCTCATTATTTATACGTTATATTCTTTAAAAATAAATGGCTATATATCATTAATTTAAAAGTAAAAAAAAAGATATACCAATTCCACATGAATGAATTAACAACAATTAAATGAATTAACAACAATTGAATCAACTGTTTATAAAGTCTGAATAAAATGATAAAGTGTTAATAGTGAGGGGAATAAAGCACTAACAGAGACCACAACATGGCCGCCGTCTTCCTCCTCCTGCCACCCACCTTGACGTCAGCGCGGGTCTTGTCTGTGACCTCCATGATGAACTCACAGCGTTTCCCGTTGGGCTGGCTCACCAGGTGATGCAGGATGTTCAGGTCCACCGTAGCACCCAGGTTATCAATGTTAGACACAAAGATGTACTCCTGAAGAGGGGGGGGGGGGTATTTTGGTATTTTATTAGGATCCCCATACCTGAGAGTCTTCCTGGGGAGCAACTCAATATTAGGAAAGTGTTCCTAAGGTTTGGTATACTCAGTGTATATTTCACAGGAGGCTGCTGAGGGGAGGACGGCTCATAATAATATCTGGAACGGAGCTAACGGAATGGCATCAAACCATGGAAACCATGTGTGATGTATTTGATACCGTTCCACTGATTCCACTCCAGCCATTACCACAAGCCCGTCCTCCCCAATTAAGGTGCCACCAACCTCCTGTGGTATATTGGTGCCTTGGAACTCAGTTGTTTGACTTTGCTCCCCTGTGGTTTTACACAAGACAAACACAATATCAATAGCAGCGAAGGCTGAATTATTGAATATAATTTACAAATTGTATAAATAAAATAAGTATTTTCCTTAAAAAGAGGTCAGTGTTGCAGATATGGTGGTTACCTTGCCTCTGTGCGTGCGTGCGTACCTTGCCTCTGTGCGTGCGTGCGTACCTTGCCTCTGTGCGTGTGTGCGTGCGTGCGTGTGTGCGTACCTTGCCTCTGTGCGTGCGTGCGTGCGTGCGTACCTTGCCCTCTGTGATGAGCTGATCCAGCAGACCAGAGTTGTAGAAGCTGGCGTAGATGTCCCCGTGGCCAGGAGGATACCACACGTCAGCATTCTCACCCGTCATACCAATGTCTGTGGCCACAGGCAGGAGGGACTCTTTATTAATACGGGGGTACCTGGGACAGAGGACAGGAGGGACTCTTTATTAACACGGGGGTACCTGGGACAGAGGACAGGAGGGACTCTTTATTAACACGGGGGTACCTGGGACAGAGGACAGGAGGGACTCTTTATTAACACGGGGGTACCAGAGAGAGAGAGAGAGAGAGAGAGAGAGAGAGAGAGAGAGAGAGAGAGAGAGAGAGAGAGAGAGAGAGAGAGAGAGAGAGAGAGAGAGAGAGAGAGAGAGAGAGAGAGAGAATTCATTTAGTTATATAACCCAATTGTAGGCTACTTATAGGTTTCATGGTGTACATTTAAATCCTGTTAGGAATGGGTCAATGACGGGAAGACCAACTGAACAGATCAAGGAGCCGTCATCACTTAATGTTTATCAGTGGATAAGAGCAGATTAGGAAGGAGAACGTTTATCGTCTCATTACAGAGCTGAGGATGGTCTGTCTGTCTGTCTGTCCATGAGAGGGGAGGATGGTCTTGCTGGGGGTGAGGGGTTATGGCTCACCGGTCTGTGTAGAGTACAGCCTGTCAATGCAACAGAATCCTACTCCGATGCGTTCTGCCTACAACAACATCTCTTGCATAGTTCGTTTAGTTTCGGTATGTTGCACTGAAAGGGTCTAATATTGCATTGATTGGACCACAAGTCCCACAGTAAAGGGAAAGGTTGATAGTGTTAACTAAAGAGGAAAACTCTAGAGGTCTATATTTAGTCTGTGTGGCAGTCAGAGGGGAGCTGCACACACTGGAGCAGCTTAGGGGAACACTGCAGAAGAGGAAAGGAGAGCAGAGGAGAGGAGGGGGGCAGGAGAGGAGAGGGAAGGGGGAGGAGAGGAGAGGAGAGGGAAGGGGGAGGAGAGGAGAGGGGGAGGAGAGGGAAGGGGGAGGAGAGGGTGGGGGGAGGGGGAGGAGAGGGTAGGGGGTGGAGAGGAGAGGGTAGGGAGAGGAGAGGGGAGGAGAGGAGAGGGTAGGGGGAGGAGAGGGTAGGGGAGGAGAGGGAAGGGGAGGAGAGGAGAGGGAAGGGGGAGGAGAGGAGTGGGGAGGAGAGGAGAGGGAACAGAGAGGAGAGGGAAGGGTGGGAGGAGAGGAGAGGGAAGGGTGGGAGGATAGGAGAGGAGAGGGTAGGGGAGGAGAGGGTAGGGTAGGGGAGGAGAGGGAAGGGGAGGAGAGGGAAGGGGGAGGAGAGGGAAGGGGGAGGAGAGGAGGGGGCAGGAGAGGGTAGGGGCAGGAGAGGAGAGGGGAGGAGAGGAGAGGGGAGGAGAGGAGAGGGAAGGGGGAGGAGAGGGAAGGGGGAGGAGAGGAGGGGGCAGGAGAGGGTAGGGGGAGGAGAGGAGAGGGGAGGAGAGGAGAGGGGAGGAGAGGAGAGGGAAGGGGAGGAGAGGAGTGGGGAGGGAAGGGTGGGAGGAGAGCAGTGGGGAGGGGGAGGATAGGAGAGGGTAGGGGAGGAGAGGGTAGGGTAGGGGAGGAGAGGGAAGGGGAGGAGAGGGAAGGGGAGGGGGGAGAGGGTAGGGGGAGGGGGAGGAGAGGGTAGGGCGAGGATAGGAGAGGGTAGGGGAGGAGAGGAGAGGGTAGGGGGAGGAGAGGGAAGGGGAGGAGAGGGTAGGGGGAGGGGGAGAGGGTAGGGGGAGGGGGAGGAGAGGGTAGGGGGAGGAGAGGAGAGGGAAGGGGGAGGATAGGAGAGGGTAGGGTAGGGGAGGAGAGGGAAGGGGGAGGAGAGGGAAGGGGAGGAGAGGAGAGGGAAGGGGGAGGAGAGGGAAGGGGAGGAGAGGAGAGGAGAGGAGAGGGGAGGAGAGGGAAGGGGAGGAGAGGGAAGGGGGAGGAGAGGAGGGGGCAGGAGAGGAGAGGGAACGGAGAGGAGAGGAAAGGGGGAGGAGAGGAAAGGGAAGGGGAGGAGAGGAGAGGGTAGGGAAGGGGGAGGAGTGGGGAGGAGAGGGAACAGAGAGGAGAGGGAAGGGGGAGGAGAGGAGAGGAGTGGGAAGGGGGAGGAGAGGAGAGGGGAGGAGAGGGAAGGGGAGGAGAGGAGAGGGAAGGGGAAGGGGAGGAGAGGAGTGGGAAGTGGAAGGGGAGGAGAGGAGAGGGAAGGGGAGGAGAGGGGAGGAGAGGAGAGGGAAGGGAGAGGAGAGGGGAGGAGAGGAGAGGGAAGGGAGAGAAGAGGGAAGGGGAGGAGAGGGAAGGAAGGGGGTGGAGAAGAAAGGGGAAATGGGGGAGCAGAGGAGAGGGAAGGAAGGGGGAGGAGAGGAAAGGGGAAATGGGGGAGCAGAGGAGAGGGAAGGAAGGGGGAGGAGAGGAAAGGGAAGGGGGAGGAGAGGAGGGGGCAGGAGAGGAGAGGGAACGGAGAGGAGAGGAAAGGGGGAGGAGAGGAAAGGGAAGGGGGAGGAGAGGAGAGGGTAGGGAAGGGGGAGGAGTGGGGAGGAGAGGGAACAGAGAGGAGAGGGAAGGGGAGGAGAGGAGAGGAGTGGGAAGGGGGAGGAGAGGAGAGGGGAGGAGAGGGAAGGGGAGGAGAGGAGAGGGAAGGGGAAGGGGGAGGAGAGGAGTGGGAAGTGGAAGGGGGAGGAGAGGAGAGGGAAGGGGGAGGAGAGGGGAGGAGAGGAGAGGGAAGGGAGAGGAGAGGGGAGGAGAGGAGAGGGAAGGGAGAGAAGAGGGAAGGGGGAGGAGAGGGAAGGAAGGGGGTGGAGAAGAAAGGGGAAATGGGGGAGCAGAGGAGAGGGAAGGAAGGGGGAGGAGAGGAAAGGGGAAATGGGGGAGCAGAGGAGAGGGAAGGAAGGGGGAGGAGAGGAAAGGGAAGGGGGAGGAGAGGAGGGGGCAGGAGAGGAGAGGGAACGGAGAGGAGAGGAAAGGGGGAGGAGAGGAAAGGGAAGGGGGAGGAGTGGGGAGGAGAGGGAACAGAGAGGAGAGGGAAGGGTGGGAGAGGAGAGGAGTGGGAAGGGAGAGGAGAGGGGAGGGAAGGGAAGGGGGAGGAGAGGAGTGGGAAGGGGGAGGAGAGGAGAGGAGTGGGAAGGGGGAGGAGAGGAGAGGAGTGGGAAGGGGGAGGAGAGGAGAGGAGTGGGAAGGGGGAGGAGAGGAGAGGGAAGGGAGAGAGGAGAGGAGAGGGAAGGGGGAGGAGAGGAGAGGGAAGGGAGAGAGGAGAGGAGAGGGAAGGGGAGGAGTCGAAGGGGGAGTGTGAAGGGGAGGAGAGGAGAGGGAAGTGGAAGGGGAGGGAGAGGGAAGTGGAAGGGGAGGAGAGGAGTGGGAAGTGGAAGGGGGAGGAGAGGAGTGGGAAGTGGAAGGGGGAGGAGAGGAGTGGGAAGGGGGAGGGGAGGAGAGGAGAGGGAAGGGAGGGGGAGGAGAGGAAAGGGGAAATGGGGGAGCAGAGGAGAGGGAAGGAAGGGGGAGGAGAGGAAAGGGGAAATGGGGGAGCAGAGGAGAGGGAAGGAAGGGGGAGGAGAGGAAAGGGGAAATGGGGAGAAGAGGGAAGGGGCCTCATTAAAAGAGGATAAAGTTGTCATCTGACCAGGCTTTTTGACACTCCAGCTTGTTTTCATATGTATCTGAGTTATTGGCGTTGAAGCAGGCAGAAATCCGTCTGATATGACGTAGCACTGTGATAAAGTTGCTCTGACTACACAGGAAGTTAACAGGAAAACGACTTTTAGATCACAAAAACGTCTATCAGACATATCAGATTGCAATACTGGCCGATGTCATAACTCTGGAGAAGGTCTTCTCTCAAATAAGACATTGATTATATTTTTGCGATATTCCTACCTCGAGAAATGTGGAATTTAACGGAGGGTCTATCTAGCACATTTTTCCTATTTGTCTGCCTCTTTAGTCCAGGGTGCATTGCATGGTGCTGTTGCCTGAGATATTATAGAAAGGAGATGAATAATGAAAAATATAACGCCCCACCCAGCAGACTGGGACAAATCGCCTTCACGTTGTCATGCTGCGTCTGAGCTAATTGTAACACAATCCCTTCAAAGTCAGTGTATATATCGAGAAACTTGTACTTCTGGTTGACGAAATTGGTGCTAATGTTAGGTTTTTGAGCTAGCGCCCAATAGAATCCCATTCACTCCTTAAGGAGAGCGCTCCTTGTCCAGGAATTGCCCAGAATGCACCGTGGAGCCCAATGACGTAGCATGGCAGAAATGCCTTCTGGTACATGTGAACTTTCATGTGCATTAATAACAAACTTGTATTCCATCTGTAAATATGAATACAATTGTTAAATTACGAGACTAGTTGGTTTAGCCACGTAAAAAGACAGGAACCTAACTGGTAGCATTGATTGGCTGACATAATGAATGGGCTGGACATGCCGGGAGATGAGTTGGGATTGGTCTGCCATGTAGCATACTTCTGTCTATAACGTGAGCTGCTCAATACTGTATATGTTGATAGTCCTTTCTACTGTAGCGTTTTTGAAAGATATAATGTTAGCCATGGAGAACTACAAAAGTTTAGCTACTTTTCTCTTTAATGCCCTGAATTTAGCAGACGCTATCGACAGATCAGTTTTTGCACACGCCACGGTCTGTGTGAACCGGAGAGACTTGACACAACGCTGACAAACAAGACGTAGCTACAAACAAAACTGAGTTAAATGGTTCCGGTCTGCCGTGAAGCGTTCATTCGTGTATACCGTTAAGAGTTTAGCTACAATTTCAGATATTCTAAGTTTCTAATTTTGTCAGAAAGTCGTTTTCATTGCAAGTTAAAGCGTACTGTTTGCTAGCTAGCGAACGTTAGCTTGCTGGCTCGCTATCTAACGTTATGTGTATAATCTGTGCAGTAATATTATTTGAATCAGAAACTATTTGCAATGCTAGTTATAGACTAATGTTAGCTAGCTAACATTGAACCTAGTTGGTTAGCTTTAGCTACCTGCAGATTCATACTACAGCTATGACAATGTTTGTATTGGTAGTAGTATGATATACCATTTTCTAGCCCAGTCTCTACTTTTATCCATTTCCATTTCCATTTACGTCATTTAGCAGACGCTCTTATCCAGAGCAACTTACAAATTGGTGCATTCACCTTATGATATCCAGTGGAACAATCACTTTACAATAGTACATCTATATCTTTTTTTGGGGGGGGGGGTTAGAAGGATTACTATATCCTATCCCAGGTATTCCTTAAAGAGGTGGGGTTTCAGGTGTCTCCGGAATGTAGACACCTGAAACCTACATTTCTACATTTCAAATGTTGCTACATAGAACCAAATACAGGTGGTGGGTCATAATTGATAGTGCAGTTTGTTAAGGCAATTTTACAGCTAACTATCTACTTTACATGCTGATATTGTCTTTGGTATTATTGTGTGTAGCTACGTTTCCTTGCTAGCTAGTCAGCCAGCCCATAGAGAGAGCGTTGCATTGTGGATTTTGTAGTTGACTTGAACTGCAACAGATTTCCACAATGATTTTCCATGTTGCTACCAACCTTATTATAACGGCAAAATTAAGTATTTAAATACTCACAAGTTTAGCTACTTTTCTCACACATACTCACATATTAGTGTTATTTAACACTGTAAATGAAAGGAATGAGTGGTTTTGGTTGGATTTTTCCTTTAAGTCTTTAGAGTCCATTCATTACCGCTACAGACAGGATGTCCAGTTTAATGTCCAGTATGTCTCATATATTCTGAACCAGCAAGATATGAGACATACTGTGGTGCGTGTGTTACCTGCTCTGGTTGAAGGTGTGTATCTTGACACGGTGGTGTGTGTATTTCTGAAGGATCTTCTTGGTGTCTTCATCCGTGTTGAAGGAGTTCATCAGGACCAGAGGAACGTCTGTGTTGTACTTCTTGTTCAAGTGCTGAGGGAAAAAGATACTGGATTGAGAACAGGTGAAAGGAGTGCTTGGTGGCCATATTGGATGGAGGACAGGTGAAAGGAGTGCTTGGCGGCCATATTGGATTGAGAACAGGTGATAGGAGTGCTTGGCGGCCATATTGGATTGAGAACAGGTGATAGGAGTGCTTGGCGGCCATATTGGATTGAGGACAGGTGAAAGGAGAGCTTGGCGGGCATACTGGTTTGAGGACAGGTGAAAGGAGTGATTGGCGGGCATACTGGTTTGAGGACAGGTGAAAGGAGTGATTGGCGGGCATACTGGTTTGAGGACAGGTGAAAGGAGTGATTGGCGGGCATACTGGTTTGAGGACAGGTGAAAGGAGTGATTGGCGGGCATACTGGTTTGAGGACAGGTGAAAGGAGTGATTGGCGGGCATACTGGTTTGAGGACAGGTGAAAGGAGTGCTTGGTGGGCATACTGGCCACAGCAAACCAAGTGACAGGCTGGGTGGAGCTAATGCAATGGCAGTGTTGGAGAGCATCACATCCGAGGTGCATTGTGACTGACTGATTGACAAATCATAATGAGGAGTTATTTATGATGCAAGGTGATTTGTAGGTCAGTTAGTCGGCAGTCGGGCTGCCCAGTCGGCTGCAATGCTGAACAAACCCGAAGACTCTAGAGTCCAGACTTTAATGAGGGAGGGGTTGTTACGGTAAACCGTTACCAAACTGTGTGGGTGTGTGGTGGAGTTTATGAAGCAACCAGGCTGGTTGAGGTTTGTCTTGGCTTTATGAGGTCATTAAGGGTGGGACTGTCCTAGGAGAGGTGGGGTCGTGTGAAGTTCAGCTCCACTACCAACCAATGTAACTACCAGGATATGACACAAACAACGTAACTATCAGGAAATCACACAGTCTGACTGGCACAACAAGTCAGCGTCACAGGATCTATTCCACTGTAGGATGTTGGTTTAGATTTAGTGCAATCATTTTAAGTTTCGTTTTATGAAATTTGGGAAGTTATGAACTCCCATTTCCCAGGACAGAGCAGAAAGGTCAGCAGACTAGAGGAGGGATAAAGAGGTTCTGTGGATTAAGAAAACAGCCCTTCTCTCCCTCACCCTCTCTCCAAATTACAAGCACATGCTCCTCCCCCCCCCCCATGGGTTTTATTGGCATGGGAAACATGTGTTAACATTGCCAAAGCAAGTGAAGTAGATAATATACAAAGTGAAATAAACAATCAAAATGAACAGTAAACATTACACACGCAGAAGTTCCAAAAGAATAAAGACATTATAAATGTGGTATTATGTATCTCTCTCTCAAGTTGATGAAACAGCATGATCATTATATTTTGGTTGAGTATATTAGAAGATCAGCTGAGGGTCTATGTAAAGCTCTCTAAGGTCTCCAGGCAGTCTGGCTGAAAGGAGAGCTGTTATTCTATGGGCAGGTCTGTGGGTTTGGCCAGGCAGAGGGGGGACAGAGAGGGCAGTATGCTGGATCTGAGAGGTGTGTGTGTGTCAGAGCAAGAGAGAGGCCGTATTTGTTTGCAGACTTGTGTGTGGTTGTCTGTATATGTGTGTGTGTGTGTGTGTGTGTGTGTGTGTGTGTGTGTGTGTGTGTGTGTGTGTGTGTGTGTGTGTGTCTGTGTGTTGTGTAACGGCTGCATGCAAAGGGAAAGGAAAAGATAACAACTGAAAGCATTCAACTGAAATATGTCTTCCACATTTAACCCAACCCCTCTGAACCAGAGAGGTGAGGGGGGCTGCCATAATCAACATCCACGTCATGAACACTCTTCCCCCCTCCACACACTGTGTCCTGTGTCTGTCTGACATCCCAGTGGTTCTGGGACAGTCATTCTACCCTCCAGATATAGGCATATTACCTCCACTGTGAATCAGGCCATTTAGGGAGAAAATGTTCACCAACTCCCACCTCCACCCTGTCCCCTGAGTAAAGCTTCTCAGTCATCTCTCTCTCGCTGTGTGTCTATGTGTATGTGTGTGTGTCTGTGTGTGTGTGTCTGTGTGTGTGTGTGTGTGTGTGTGTGTGTGTGTGTGTGTGTGTGTGTGTGTGTGTGTGTGTGTGTGTGTGTGTCCAGTCGTCTCTCCCTCATTAAAGTCATAATCTGGAGTCCTTGCTTCAGTCCAGCCCAGTCAAGTCCAGTCCAGCCTACCGACAGCCCAGTCCAGCCCAGTCTAGTTCAGCCTAGTCCAGTCCAGCCCACCGACAGCCCAGCCCAGTCCAGCCCACCGACAGCCCAGTCCAGTCCAGCCCACCGACAGCCCAGTCCAGCCCACCGACAGCCCAGTCCAGCCCAGCCCACCGACAGCCCAGTCCAGCCCAGTCCAGCCCAGCGACAGCCCAGCGACAGCCCAGCTCAGTCCAGCCCAGCCCAGTCCAGCCCAGCAACAGCCCAGCCCAGTCCAGCCCACCGACAGTCCAGCCCAGCAACAGCCCAGCCCAGCCCAGTCCAGCCCACCGACAGCCCAGCCCAGTCCAGTCCAGCCCAGTCCAGCCCAGCCCAGCCCAGCCACTTGGTTTGGTACGTTTTCAGAGATGGGACTGAGGGTAATGAAATGTAACCACTATACAATTCTTATGATGTCTTATGTTATGCGTACAACATTCTTGTGGCACATATCTGTTATAACAAGTCATTATGAGTAAGTTATAATGATATAATGACAGTTATCACAACTCTTAAGTCATATATTTTTTTTTTTAACCTTTATTTAACTAGGCAAGTCAGTTAAGAACAAATTCTTATTTACAACGACGGCCTACACCGGCCAAACCCAGATAACGCTGGGTCAATTGTGAACCGACCTATGGGACTCCCAATCACGGCCGGTTGTGATACAGCCTGGAATTGAACCAGGGTCATTAGGAACACCTCAAGCACTGAGATGCAGTGCCTCAGACCGCTGAGGTGCAGTGCCTCAGACCGCTGAGGTGCAGTGCCTCAGACCGCTGAGGTGCAGTGCCTCAGACCGCTGAGATGCAGTGCCTCAGACCGCTGCGCCACTCAGGAGCCAGATATGCCCATGACATGTCTATGGCTGCTTATGACATGTCTATGGCTGCTTATGACATGTCTATGGCTGCTTATGACATGTCTATGACTGCTTATGACATGTCTATGGCATGTCTATGACTGCTTATGACATGTCTATGGCATGTCTATGACTGCTTATGACATTCTAACAACATATTGAGGACAGGTACCTCTATCTGCTGCACGGTGAGGTCCAGGAAAGTGTTCTCGTTGCGGACGCTGATGAGGCTCTTGGGGCCTTTACAGCCCATGCTGGTCCCCAGGCCTCCATTCAACTTGACTACCACCAGCTTGTTGAGACTGTCTGCCAGGCTGTCCGGCAGGGGCCGCGCTGCTATCTTATCATAGGGCTGGATCTGTGGAGAGAGAGAGGAGAGACATTTAATATGTTCCCTTGGGTAATGTATGTGGTAACACTTCTGATGTGGGTTGTGGGGGATCTTATCTTGACATTTAATCTATGGAGACTCAGGGACTGAAAAAGGACTGAAAAAGGACTAGGGAAGAAATGAAACCACAGAACTTTTTTTTGGTTCATTTCTGAAGACAAAGGAAAGGGTGTAATCTTTGACAGGACTATAACACACCCAGAACCCTGCATTCAGCTTGAATCAATAAGGTCTGGCATTTTAAACAGATAGCTGGAGGCTCACAACTATACACAATGAGAAGGAGCACCCAGGACCGTCAAATCTTAAACAGATGTCCTGTGTGTGTGTGTGTGTGTGTGTGTGTGTGTGTGTGTGTGTGTGTGTGTGTGTGTGTGTGTGTGTGTGTGTGTGTGTGTGTGTGTGTGTGTGTGTGTGTGTTTACATGAGTGCATGTGTGATTGACCCTAAGTAACTGAAGGGTCATAGGGTCATGGCTCATCCTGTGTGGTGATGACTCATGTCCTGCTCACTGCTTTGAGACACCAGAGCCTGGATCTGAGGCCCGACACACTGGATACAGCCCGACACACACTGGATACAGCCCGACACACACTGGATACAGCCCGACACACACTGGATACAGCCCGACACACACTGGATACAGCCCGACACACACTGGATACAGCCTTACACACTGGATACAGCCCGACACACACTTGATACAGCCCGACACACTGGATACAGCCCGACACACTGGATACAGCCCGACACACACTGGATACAGCCCGACACACTGGATACAGCCCGACACACTGGATACAGCCCGACACACTGGATACAGCCCGACACACACTGGATACAGCCCGACACACACTGGATACAGCCCGACACACACTGGATACAGCCCGACACACACTGGATACAGCCCAACACACACTGGATACAGCCCGACACACACTGGATACAGCCCGACACACTGGATACAGCCCGACACACTGGATACAGCCCGACACACTGGATACAGCCCGACACACTGGATACAGCCCGACACACACTGGATACAGCCCGACACACACTGGATACAGCCCGACACACACTGGATACAGCCCGACACACACTGGATACAGCCCGACACACACTGGATACAGCCCAACACACACTGGATACAGCCCAACACACTGGATACAGCCCAACACACTGGATACAGCCTAACACACTGGATACAGCCTGAAAACACTTATTATGGAGATACTGTATATGGTTGGCTGGAGCTGCTCTAACCTAATCTCTGGTGGGCAGAAATGGTACTGTAGATCAGTCTTTATACTGTGGCCACCAAAAGCTAAAGAGCAGCAAATCCTACCGGACGAATCACGAGTCCACAGGTAGATAGCATCTTTCTAATTTCAGAAGGGGAGGTGACATTCAGCCCATAGACTGGCCCTTAACTTGCAAAGACAGAGGGGGAGCTCCTCGTTCTAGCATCCCTTCACTCACTGAGGATAGCTTAACCAAAACAACAACAAAACAATCACCTGTTCCCCTAAAGATCCTCTACGTGTAACAGAGAATGTGTGTGTGTAAGAGAGAGAATGTGTGTGTGTATGTGTAAGAGAGAGAATGTGTGTGTGTGTGTGTAAGAGAGAGAATGTGTGTGTGTGTGTGTGTGTGTAAGAGAGAGAATGTGTGTGTGTGTGTGTGTGTGTAAGAGAGAGAATCTGTGTGTGTATGTGTAAGAGAGAGAATGTGTGTGTGTGTGTAAGAGAGAGAATGTGTGTGTGTGTGTAAGAGAGAGAATGTGTGTGTGTGTGTAAGAGAGAGAATGTGTGTGTGTGTGTAAGAGAGAGAATGTGTGTGTGTGTGTAAGAGAGAGAATGTGTGTGTGTGTGTGTGTGTGTGTGTAAGAGAGAGAATGTGTGTGTGTGTGTGTAAGAGAGAGAATGTGTGTGTGTGTGTGTGTAAGAGAGAGAATGTGTGTGTGTGTGTAAGAGAGAGAATGTGTGTGTGTGTGTGTAAGAGAGAGAATGTGTGTGTGTGTGTGTGTAAGAGAGAGAATGTGTGTGTGTGTGTAAGAGAGAGAATGTGTGTGTGTGTGTAAGAGAGAGAATGTGTGTGTGTGTGTGTGTGTGTAAGAGAGAGAATATGTGTGTGTGTGTGTGTGTGTGTAAGAGAGAGAATGTGTGCGAAGCACCGCTGCAGCGCGTAATATGAACACTGCAGCAAAAGCGAATTCCTTCCTCCACTACTCTTTGGTCTGCGTGCGGCTACAATACGTTGAGTTTCCCGGGGAAGCTATGAAGCGCCGGGGAAGCTATGAAGCGCCGGGGAAGCTGTGAAACCAGCTGTAGACTAGTGTGTGATTGTGTTCATGAGTCTGTTATTAAATGTCTATGTTTACTGCTTTTCATTCAATTCAATATTCATTCATATGGGCAGAATATTGTACATGTAGCTTACAGATTTAATTGTGGCCTAAAATAACTGTGATCATACGGGCAGAATATTGTAACCTAGGCCCACAGTGCCGTGAAAGGTATTTTCCCCCTTTCTGATTTTCTATATTTTTGCATAGTTTTGATACTGAATGTAATCAGATCTTCAACCAAAACCTAATATTAGATAAAGGGAACCTGAGTTTACAAATATTTAAAAGTTATGCAACCCACAATTCCCCAGTGTGAGAATGTAATTGCCCCTTTACACTCAATAACCGGTTTGCCACCTTTAGCTGCAATGACTGCAAACAAATGCTCCCTGTAGTTGTTGATCAGTCTCTCACATCGCTGTGGAGGAATTTTGGCCCACTCTTGCATGCAGAACTGGTTTAACTCTGCAACATTTGTGGGTTTTCAAGCATTAACTGCTTGTTTCAAGTCCTGCCACAACATCTCAATTGGGATAAGGTCTGGACATTGACTAGGCCATTCCAAAACTTCAAATTTGATGTTTTTTAGCCATTTTCATGTAGACTTGATTGTGTGTATTGGATCATTGTCTTGCTGCAAGACCCAGCTGGACTTCAGCTTCAACTCACAGACGGATGGCCTGACATTCTCCTGTAGAATTCTCTGATACAGAGCAGAATTCATGGTTCCTTCTATTAAGGCATGTCCTCCAGGTCCTGAGGCAGCAAAGCATTCCAAAACCATCACCATCCTTGACCGTTGGTATGAGGTTCTTACTATGGAATGCAGTGTTTGGTTTTCACCAGACATAATGGGACCCATCTCATCCAGCATGTTGACTCAAGTTTGGCAGGAAGCACCTGGATGATCATCAAGACTCTTAGAAGAATGTTCTATGGACAGACGAGTCAAAAGTATAACTGTGTCGCTGAGTTGAACCAGTTCTGCATGCAAGAGTGGGCCAAAATTCCTCCACAGCGATGTGAAAGACTGATCCAACAACTACAGGAAGCATTTGGTTGCAGTCATCGGTGCTAATGGTGGCACAACCACTTATTGAGTGTAAGGGAGCAGGTTTCCTTTATATAATATTAGGTTTTGGTTGAAGTGCTGATAACATTCAGTATAAAAAATATGCAAAAATGAAGAAAATCAGAAAGGGGGCAAATACTTTTTCACGGCACTGTATATAAATGTGTTCATATGGGCCGAATATTGTATATAAAGGCTAAATAAAGCCTATACTATACCTAGGCTGGTGTCTTTATAGTTTCCACAATGTATTTTCATTTTAAAGAATGTATTTTTGTTTGATCTAGTTTTTACACAATCCATTAACACCAATCATTCAATATAAAACATTTATCAATAAAAATAAGTAGGCCTAAAACATTTATTTCAAATAAACATTTTAAACCATCCATTAACACCAAACATTTGATATAAAACAATTATTTATCAACAAAAAAGGTTTGCAAAATACAAACATTTATGGGCCAAAAATAAGTAGGCCTAAAACATTTATTTAAAATAACAATAACAAAAAAAACAAGCCACAAATAAATCCTCATATTTCTTACTAAGATTAATGTTCTGAAACATGTTCTTGACTTTAAAATAAACAATACTGAAACTTTCAGATGACGTTTGTGTGTGAATTAAACATGTTCCATTGCTTCCATGAGCTTTTTCTTTCACTGCCCTGAGTTTAAGACAAGGGTTTAACTATCTTGGAATTAACAAACATTTCCAATAACTTTATTTTCAAGAATCTAATTTCTTCTTAACTTTTTGCTTAAGGTGAAACATAAGAAATATCGCAATAACATTTCCAATAACCTTTTTGAGGAATAGCAACTTTGCTTAAGTTTATAGTTAAGGAAAAAATGGCAGTTAAGAAGACATAGATTTTTAAGATGGTTTCGTGAATCTGGGACCTGGTCTCTTAGGGAATTAGAATGTGCTTAGTGTTCTGGGCCCAGACGAACATGTTAATCTGGGACCTGGTCTCTTAGGGAATTAGAATGTGCTTAGTGTTCTGGGCCCAGATGAACATGTTAATCTGGGACCTGGTCTCTTAGGGAATTAGAATGTGCTTAGTGTTCTGGGCCCAGATGGATTTTGGAGTATTCACAACTGCAACGTCAAAATGTAGGCAACACTCTTCAGGTAAGACTCCAGCCATTGAGTGGTGTATTTCTCAACCAGTGACTTCAGATCCTTCTGTTGTTTGTGGTAGTGGGGTCTTTGCCATGGCGGTTCAAAAGCTAAAAAGCTGAAAATGTGAACCATGTGAACCGTGTGCTGGAATCTACCCCTAAGAATCTACCCATAATCTGTTACAGGAGGACACATCACTACCTCTAGATGGTTCTCCCTAAATGTGGACTGAAGACTAGTGTGTGTGTGTCATCACAAACGAGTCACACTATGACATGTTACAGAGTGTGCCAAGTGTCCAGCCCTGACCCCTCTCCCCCCTTCCTCTCCCCAAAACAAAAACTGTCCCATTTGAGTTAGTTAAATCAAACCATGTGAGTCAATGACAACACACACAGACATATGGTGACCAGACAATTCCACATAGAGAGAGGGAGACATAAGAGATAGCTAGAGAGAGGGAGACATAAGAGATAGATGGAGAGATAGAGAGATAGAGAGATACACACCGAGTACACCAAACATTACAAACAGCCTCAGTTCATCAGGTCATGGACTCTACAAGGTGTTGAAAGCGTTCCACAGGGATGCTGGCCCATGTTGACGCAAATGCTTCCCACAGTTGTGTCAAGTTGGCTGGATATCCTTTGGGTGGTGGACCATTCTTGATACACATGGGACTCTGTTGACTGTGAAACTCCAGCAGTGTTGCAGTTCTTGACACAAACCGTTGTGCCTGGCACCTACTACCATACCCCATTCGAAGGCACTTACATGTTTTGTCTTGCCCATTCACCCCCGAGGCACACACACAGTCGTGGCCAAAAGTTTTGAGAATGACACAACTATTCATTTTCACAAAGTCTGCTGCCTCAGTTTGTATGATGGCAATTTGCATATACTCCAGAATGTTATGAAGAGTGATCAGATGAATTGGAATTAATTGCAAAGTCCCTCTTTGCCATGCAAATTAACTGAATCCCTAAAAACATGTCCACTGCATTTCAGCCCTGCCACAAAAGGACCAGCTGACATCATGTCAGTGATTCTCTCGTTAACACAGGTGTGAGTGTTGACGAGGACAAGGCTGGAGATCACTCTGTCATGCTGATTGAGTTCGAATAACAGACTGGAAGCTTCAAAAGGAGGGTGGTGCTTGGAATCATTGTTCTTCCTCAGCCAACCATGGTTACCTGCAAGGAAACACGTGCCGTCATCATTGCTTTGCACAAAAAGGGCTTTACAGGCAAGGATATTTCTGCCAGTAAGATTGCACCTAAATCAACCATTTATCAGATCATCAAGAACTTCAAGGAGAGAGGTTCAATTGTTGTGAAGAAGGCTTCAGGGCGCCCAAGAAAGTCCAGCAAGCGCCAGGACCGTCTCCTAAAGTTGATTCAGCTGCGGGATCGGGGCACCACCAGTACAGAGCTTGCTCAGGAATGGCAGCAGGCAGGTGTGAGTGCATCTGCACGCACAGTGAGGTGAAGACTTTTGGAGGATGGCCTGGTGTCAAGAAGGGCAGCAAAGAAGCCACTTCTCTCCAGGAAAAACATCAGGGACAGACTGATTTTCTGCAAAAGGTACAGGGATTGGACTGCTGAGGACTGGGGTAAAGTCATTTTCTCTGATGAATCTCCTTTCCGATTGTTTGGGGCATCCGGAAAAAGCTTGTCCGGAGAAGACAAGGTGAGCGCTACCATCAGTCCTGTGTCATGCCAACAGCAAAGCATCCTGAGACCATTCATGTGTGGGGTTGCTTCTCAGCCAAGGGAGTGGGCTCACTCACAATTTTGCCAAAGAACACAGCCATGAATAAAGAATGGTTCCAACACATCCTCCGAGAGCAACTTCTCCCAACCATCCAGGAACAGTTTGGTGACGAACAATGCCTTTTCCAGCATGATGGAGCACCTTGCCATAAGGCAAAATTGATAGCTAAGTGGCTCGGGGAACAAAACATTGATATTTTGGGTCCATGGCCAGGAAACTCCCCAGACCTTAATCCCATTGAGAATTTGTGGTCAATCCTCAAGAGGCGGGTGGACAAACAAAAACCCACAAATTCTGACAAACTCCAAGCATTGGTTATGCAAGAATGGGCTGCCATCAGTCAGGATGTGGCCCAGAAGTTAATTGACAGCATGCCAGGGCGGATTGCAGAGGTCTTGAAAAAGAAGGGTCAACAGTGCAAATATTGACTCTTTGCATCAACTTAATGTAATTGTCAATAAAAGCCTTTGACACTTATGAAATGCTTGTAATTATACTTCAGTATTCCATAGTAACATCTGACAAAAATATCTAAAGACACTGAAGCAGCAAACTTTGTGAAAATGTATATTTGTGTCATTCTCAAAACTTTTGGCCACGACTGTACACAATCCTTCTCTCAATTGACTCAAGGCTTAAAAATCCTTCTTTAACCTGTCTCCACCCCTTCTTCTACACTGATTGAAGTGAATTTAACAAGTGACATAAATAAGGGATCATAGCTTCCACCTGGATTCATCTGGTCAGTCTGTCATGGAAAGAGCAGGTGTCCTTATGTTATACACAGTGAGTGAGTGAGTGAGTGAGTGAGTGAGTGAGTGAGTGAGTGAGTGAGTGAGTGAGTGAGTGAGTGAGTGAGTGAGTGAGTGAGTGAGTGAGTGAGTGAGTGAGTGAGTGAGTGAGTGAGTGAGTGAGTGAGTGAGTGAGTGAGTGAGAGAGAAAGAGGATAGTGCTGCAGTTACAGCAGGACAGTTTGTCATATCTCTAGCCAGCTATAATCTCAAGTTAAGCTTGCTTTCTTTGAAAATAAACTCCTTGAATACTTCCACTTCAATAAAGTCTGTTTGTAGTAGTTGTTATCACTGTGATGATCTAAGTCAGGGTTTAGTTATCACTGTGATGATCCAAGTCGGGGTTTAGTTATCACTGTGATGATCCAAGTCGGGGTTTAGTTATCACTGTGATGATCCAAGTCGGGGTTTAGTTATCACTGTGATAATCTAAGTCAGGGTTTAGTTATCACTGTGATGATCTAAGTCAGGGTTTACTTATCACTGTGATGATCTAAATCGGGGTTTAGTTATCACTGTGATGATCCAAGTCGGGGTTTAGTTATCACTGTGATGATCCAAGTCGGGGTTTAGTTATCACTGTGATAATCTAAGTCAGGGTTTAGTTATCACTGTGATGATCTAAGTCAGGGTTTACTTATCACTGTGATGATCTAAATCGGGGTTTAGTTATCACTGTGATGATCTAAGTCAGGGTTTAGTTATCATTGTGATGATCTAAGTCAGGGTTTTTAAACTCGGGGCCCACAGTGGGCCCTGGGCATGTCAGAGGTAGGTCGCCAGTTATGAGAATACATCTAGAATCACACACTGTTGCTTCTTAAATTTCGTTCGTTGGACAATTTAGGTCACAGGAAGGCGGTCAATTTCTAATTTGAGTGAAAAAGTTTAAAGAACCCCTAATCTAATAATCTGAGGTAAAATGAGGTGATTCAGGCCTGTGAGTATTCTGTCATTATCGCTAACTCTACCTGTTGGAAGGCTGAAGCAAAGCAAACAAACCCAAACTGTGTGATAATTAAAGTCATTCTATGTCCATAACCAACTTTCTGTCTACATAACGAAGTAACGAAGACATGAAACCTGGCTGGAGTATTGTATTCAACATGAGGAAGTAATGAAGACATTATGAAACCTGGCTGGAGTATTGTATTCAACATGAGGAAGTAATGACGACATTATGAAACCTGGCTGGAGTATTGTATTCAACATGAGGAAGTAATGAAGACATTATGAAACCTGGCTGGAGTATTGTATTCAACATGAGGAAGTAATGAAGACATTATGAAACCTGGCTGGAGTATTGTATTCAACATGAGGAAGTAATGAAGACATTATGAAACCTGGCTGGAGTATTGTATTCAACATGAGGAAGTAATGAAGACATTATGAAACCTGGCTGGAGTATTGTATTCAACATGAGGAAGTGTCCTACCTACTTTTCTCTGTCCTCACTTTTAGTATGCCCCTCTCTCCATCTCTCTTACCTCGTTCCCTTTCTTCTTGCCAACCTCTCCCTTCTCTATCGTTGTGCCGGTAACAAAAAGGTTGCTGGTTCGAATACCCAAGCCGACAAGGTGAAAAATAATCTGTCAATGTGCCTTTGAGCAAGGCACTTAACCCTAAATTACTCCAAGGGAGCCATACTACTATGGCTGACCATGTAAAACAACCCATTTCACTGCACCTATCCGGTGTGACAAAATATTTGAAACAATTCTCCCCCCCTCTACCTCTCCTTCCCCTCCCCCTCTCCCACCTCTCCTTCCCCTCCCCCTCTCCCCCCCTCGACCTCTCCTTCCCCTCCCCCCCTCTACCTCTCCTTCCCCTCCCCCCCCTCTACCTCTCCTTCCCCTCCCCCCTCTACCTCTGCTTCCCCTCCCCCCTCGACCTCTCCTTCCCCTCCCCCATCGACCTCTCCTTCCCCTCCCCCCATCGACCTCTCCTTCCCCTCCCCCTCGACCTCTCCTTCCCCTCCCCCCTCGACCTCTCCTTCCCCTCCCCCTCCCCCTCGACCTCTCCTTCCCCTCCCCCCTCCCCCCATCGACCTCTCCTTCCCCTCCCCCCTCCCCCCATCGACCTCTCCTTCCCCTCCCCCCTCGACCTCTCCTTCCCCTCCCCCTCGACCTCTCCTTCCCCTCCCCCGCTCTCCTTCCTCCCCCTCCCCCATCGACCTCTCCTTCCCCTCCCCCCTCGACATCTCCTTCACCTCCCCCCTCGACCTCTCCTTCCCCTCCCCCCCCTCGACCTCTCCTTCCCCTCCCCCTCCCCCCTCGACCTCTCCTTCCCCTCCCCCCTCCCCCCTCGACCTCTCCTTCCCCTCAACCTCTCCCATAAGACGGACTCTGTTTGAGAGGAGTGAGTGTAAGTGTGATTCTCTCTAATAAATGAGAAGGCCCAGCAGTGAGGGTCTGCTACTGAGGGGGAAACAACCCGGGATTTGTGTTGTGTGTATGTGACAGTGTGTGTGTGTGTGTGTATGTGACAGTGTGTGTGTGTGTGTGTGTGTGTGTGTGTGTGTGTGTGTGTGTGTGTGTGTGTGTGTGTGTGTGTGTGTGTGCGCTAGCTAGGCCCAATTTAGCATCAGGTTGTCCATAGCACTTAGCCTCCTCTCCCTCTCTACCCAATGTAAACTCTGCTTCCAGATAGTGACTCAGTGTTTTTCACAACAGCCTGGGTTCTATCAGAACAGCAACAAGACATCAGAGAGGATACAGAGACATCCAGACAGAGAGAACACACTGAAACCAAACTACAGTGTCTCCTCAGAACTTCTCCACGCACACGCACATCTTGGATTCCTTCACTTTCCTTTCCTCCATTCTCAATCCCTTCCCAACTGTGACTGAGTTCAAGGTAAAGTCTCAAGGAAAGTGTGCTATAAAGGGAATAGGGTGCCATTTGGGACGTTCATTTGGAACCCAGCCCATATTCCCCCCCGCTCAGGGACCAAAGAGAAATGGAACTGTTTCAGGACGTAATCAGCACAAAGGCTGTGTGTGCATTCCAAAATGGCACCCTATTCCCTATATAGTACACTGCTTTTGACCAGGGTCCAGTATATAGGGAATAGTGTTCCCTTTGGGATGCAGCCTGTGTGTTGGTGCTGGATCAGAATACTCAGTAGTACGACTGACGCACACAGCTGAGAGAATGGACTTCAAAGAGCATCCCTAGAGACATGGCAACCCTGTGGTTTAAAACAGAGAAAACTATGGTAATACTGGAATTCTATACTGAGGGAGAATATGGCAAACCTGTGGTTTTAAACTGAGGGAGAATATGGCAATACTGTGGTTTTATACTGAGAGAAAACTATGGCAATACTGTGGTTTTATACTGAGGGAGAATATGGCAATACTGTAATTTTATACTGAGGGAGAATATGGCAATACTGTAATTTTATACTGAGAAGAAACTATGGCAACCCTGTGGTTTTAAACCCTAATCCTGAGTACCTGTATGTCGGCAGGTAGCCTAGTGGTTAGAGCGTTGGACTAGTAACCGAAAGGTCGCAAGATTGAATCCCCGAGCTGACAAGGTAAAAGATCTGTCGTTCTGCCCCTGAACAAGGCAGTTAACCCACTGTTCCCCGGTAGGCC
This sequence comes from Salmo salar, assembly GCF_905237065.1. Lineage (NCBI taxonomy): Eukaryota > Metazoa > Chordata > Actinopteri > Salmoniformes > Salmonidae > Salmo > Salmo salar. The sequence continues at coordinate 34,988,506 of NC_059459.1, forward strand.
GTCATTGTAAATAAGAATTTGTTCTTAACTGACTTACCTAGTTAAATGAAGGTTAAAAATATAAAAAATGTCTGAGTTCTCAACATCAGACCTGACAGAAATCTCAGTGGGATGGAAATGTTGTCTGTGTGTCTAAATAAGAATTGGTTCTTGACTTGTCTGGTTAAACAAACATGACAAACATTAATCAAACATCCAACCTGAACAAGTTGGATGTTTGAGATCTTCATTGAGTAAGATGGCGCCGGAGAAGAAGGCTGTTTTAGGTGCCCCCAGCCGATTGTGTTTTGTTGTTCGTTTATTTGCGCTGTAACTTTTTTTAAATGATTTTGTACATAATGTTGCCGTTACCGTCTCTTATGACCGATAATAACTTCTAGTCATCAGGACTGTGATTACTCACCACGGACTAGCAGAATCCTCTTTTTCCTTTCACGACTCTGACGAGCCCGACGCCAAGGATATACTGCTTCCTCGGGAACAGGCCCCAATCCCCGTGATCTGGTTGAAGAGTAGGCGGAGAAAGAGAGAGTCCGAAAGTCGGGCTGCCTTCTGAGAATTCGTAGGCAATCGAATAAACCCCCACTTCCCTCCATTCTGCTAGCAAATGTGCAATCTTTGGACAATAAAATCGACGAGTTACGTAGAAGATTAAACTACCAACGTGACATTAAAAACTGTAACATCTTATGCTTCACGGAGTCATGGCTGAACAATGACAATATCAACATACAGCTGGCTGGTTATACGATGTACAGGCAGAATAGAACAGCGGCGTCTGGTAAGACAAGGGGCGGCAGCCTATGTATTTTTGTAAACAACAGCTGGTGCACGATATCGGAGGACATCTCGAGCTATTGCTCGCCTGAGGTAGAGTATCTCATGATAAGCTGTAGACCACACTACCTACCGAGAGAGTTTTCATCTGTATTCTTTGTAGCTGTTTACATACCACTACAGTCAGAGGCTGGTACTAAGATGGCGGAATACAGCTTATTCAATGCTATTAGCAAACAAGAAAACGCTCACCCAGAGGCGGCACTCCTAGTAGCTGGGGACTTTAATGCAGGGAAACTTAATTCCGTTTGACCAAATTTCTATCAGCATGGTAAATGTGCAACCAGAGGAAAAAGAACTCTGGACCACCTATACTCCACACACAGAGATGCATACAAAGCTCTCCCTCACCCACCATTTGGCAAATCTGACCATAATTCTATCCTCCTGATTCCTGCTTACAAGCAAAAATTAAAGCAGGAAGCACCAATGACTCGGTCTATAAAAAAGTGGTCAGAGGAAGCAGATGCTAAGCTAAAGGACTGGTTTGCTAGCACAGACTAGAATATGTTCCGAGATTCCTCCGATGGCATTGAGGAGTACACCACATCAGTCATTAGCTTCATCAATAAGTGCATCAATGATGTCGTCCTCACAGTGACCGTAAGTACATACGGAACCAACCAGAAGCCATGGATTACAGGCAGCATCCGCACTGAGCTAAAGGCTATAGCTGCCGCTATCAAGGAGCGGGACTCTAACCCGGAAGCTTATAAGAAATCCGCTATGCCCTCCGACGAACTATCAAACAGGCAAAGCGTCAATACAGGACTAAGATCGAATCGTACTACACCGGCTCTGATGCTCGTTGGATGTGGCAGGGGTTGCAAACCATTACAGACTACAAGGGGAAGCACAGCCGAGAGCTGCCCAGTGACACGAGCCTACCAGACTAGCTAAACTACTTCTATGCTCACTTCGAGGCAAATAACACTGAAACATGCATGAGAACACCATCTGTTCCGGAAGACTGTGTAATCACGCTCTCCGCAGCTGATGTGAGTAAGACCTTTAAACAAGTCAACATTCACAAGGCCGCAAGGCCAGATGGATTACCAGGACGTGTACTGCGAGCATGCGCTGACCAACTGGCAAGTGTCTTCACTGACATTTTCAACCTCTCCCTGTCCAAGTCTGTAATACCAACATGTTTTAAGCAGACCACCATAGTCCCTGTGCCCAAGAACACTAAGGTAACCTGCCTAAACAACTACCGACCCGTAGCACTCACGTCTGTAGCCATGAAGTGCCTTGAAAGGCTGGTCATGGCTCACATCAACACCATCATCCCAGAAACCCTAGACCCACTCCAATTTGCATACCGCACCAACAGATCCACAGATGATGCAATCTCCATTGCACGCCACACTGCACTTTCCCACCTCACCTATGTGAGAATACTATTCATTGACTACAGCTCAGCATTCAACACCATAGTGCCCTCAAAGCTCATCAATAAGCTAAGGACCCTGGGACTAAACACCTCCTTCTGCAACTGGATCCTGGACTTCCTGACGGGCCGCCCCCAGGTGGTAAGGGTAGGTAACAACACATCCGCCACGCTGATCCTCAACACAGGGAACCCTCGGGTGCGTGCTCGGTCCCCTCCTGTACTCCCTGTTCACTCATGACTGCACGACAGGGGCACGACTCCAACACCATCATTAAATTTGCAGATGACACAACAGTGGTAGGCCTGATCACCGACAACGACGTGACAGCCTATAGGGAGGAGGTCAGAGACCTGGCCGTGTGGTGCCAGGACAACAACCTCTCCCTCAACACGATCAAGACTAAGGAGATGATTGTGGACTACAGGGAAAAAGAGGACTGAGCTCACCCCCATTCTCATTGACGGGGCTGTAGTAGAGCAGGTTGAGAGCTTCAAGTTCCTTGGTGTCCACATCACCAACAAACTAACATGGTCCAAGCACACCAAGACAGTCGTCAAGAGGGCACAACAAAACCTATTCCCCCTCAGGAGACTGAAAAGATTTGGCATGGTACTCAAATCCTCAAAAGGTTCTACAGCTGCACCATCGAGAGCATCCTGACTGGTTGCGTCACTGCCTGGTATGGCAACTGCTCAGCCTCCAACCACAAGGCACTACAGAGGGTAGTGTGAACGGCCCAGTACATCACTGAGGACAAGCTTCCTGCCATCCAGGACCTCTGTACCAGGCGGTGTCAGAGGAAGGCCCTAAAAATTGTCAAAGACTCCAGCCACCCTAGTCATAGACTGTTCTCTCTGCTACCGCACGGCAAGCGGTACCGGAGTGCCAAGTCTAGGTCCAAGAGGCTTCTAAACGGCTTCTATCCCCAAGCCATAAGACTCCTGAACATCTAGTCAAATGGCTACCCAGACTATTTGCAGTGCCCCCCCCTCACCCCCTCTTTACACCACTGCTACTCTCTGATGTCATCTATGCATAGTCACTTTAATAACTCTACCTACATGTACATACTACCTCAAATAACCGGTGCCCCCGCACACTTACTCTGTATCGGCACCCCCCTGTATATATTGTTATTTCACTGCTGCTCTTTAATTACTTGTTACTTTTATCTCTTATTCTTATCTGTATTTTATTTTAACTGCATTGTTGGTTAGGGTCTCGAAAGTAAGCATTTCACTGTTAGGTCTACACCTGTTGTATTCGACACATGTTACTAATAACATTTGATTTGATTTGAGTAGCCCTGCGCTGAGAGGTACTACACCAAGTAACTGTGCTTTTGAACTGAGCTCAAATCAGCTCAACTCTGCGCTTTTGAACTGAGCTCAATCAGCTCAACTCTGTGCTTTTGAACTGAGCTCAATCAGCTCAACTCTGTGCTTTTGAACTGAGCTCAATCAGCTCAACTCTGTGCTTTTGAACTGAGCTCAATCAGCTCAACTCTGTGCTTTTGAACTGAGCTCAATCAGCTCAACTCTGTGCTTTTGAACTGAGCTCAATCAGCTCAACTCTGTGCTTTTGAACTGAGCTCAATCAGCACAACTCTGTGCTTTTGAACTGAGCTCAATCAGCTCAACTGGATGTAGAGTAGCAGTAGTGTCTCAGTGCAGCAGGCCTGATCTAGGATCAGATCCTCTCTGTCCATGTCATCTTATTCATTGTGATCTAAAACAGGGTTTCTTCATCCTGGTCCTGGAGACCCAAAAGGGTGCAGACAGCTGATTGAAATGATAAAGTCATCAACAGGCTTTGATGATTTGAATCAGGTGGGTAGTGCTGAGGCAACAACTAGTAATGATTAAGAAACACTCACCTGAACGGCCATACTGGATGAAAGTAGAGAAGACTTGCAAGGTCCTGGTCCTGAATTGAGTCAAGATGAGGACATGAGAAACCTGGTCCTGAATGGAGTCAAGATGAGGACATGAGAAACCCGGTCCTGAATGGAGTCAAGATGAGGACATGAGAAACCTGGTCCTGAATGGAGTCAAGATGAGGACATGAGAAACCTGGTCCTGAATGGAGTCAAGATGAGGACATGAGAAACCTGGTCCTGAATGGAGTCAAGATGAGGACATGAGAAACCTGGTCCTGAATGGAGTCAAGATGAGGACATGAGAAACCTGGTCCTGAATGGAGTCAAGATGAGGACATGAGAAACCTGGTCCTGAATGGAGTCAAGATGAGGACATGAGAAACCTGGTCCTGAATGGAGTCAAGATGAGGACATGAGAAACCCGGTTCTGATTGGAGTCAAGATGAGAGATGAGGATATGAGCTGAAGAGGCACTCCCTTCCTCCCTCCCTCCCTATTACCTGTCATCACTACTACATGACGTAATGCTCCTTTAAAAAGGGGCAATCAGCAGTTGTTACATTCATTTCTGGACTTATAAATGTACTATATCTACCCAATGATTCTTGAAGAATATAACTTATAAATGTATTATATCTACCCAATGATTCTTGAAGAATATAACTTATAAATGTATTATATCTACCCAATGATTCTTGAAGAATATAACTTATAAATGTATTATATCTACTCAATGATTCTTGAAGAATATAACTTATAAATGTATTATATCTACCCAATGATTCTTGAAGAATATAACTTATAAATGTACTATATATACCCAATGATTCTTGAAGAATATGACTTATAAATGCCTCATGAGCTTAGTTCAACTGTCGTACCCTATCAGAACCCAAAATATAAACTAGTTTTACTCCAATTTTTGTAATCAAAGTAAAGAAGCACTATATTGCCTCAAAACATGGTTAAAACTATCATTTTGATATCATGGATTCTCAGTCTATGAATTTGAGAGTGGTAACATTTCTCCAGCCCCATCCCTCAGCTTTTTACCCAAACAGTGGCAGGGAGTTCACCTTGTTATTACTTCTGATTGCCGCTTTAACATTTGTACTGACCTTTTAATAATCTCACAGTGAAGCTGATATGTCAGAAACAGGATATACAGGTTACCAGATACCAGATATAATTTACTACGATAATGTGGATAATTATACAAATATTCCACAACAAAGGAACCTCTCCCCTCCTATACCAGTGAGCTCTACAGTTGCCTTAAAAGCAGAAGACGACCCTGAACAATAGAAAAAGGTCTTCAACTATCCAAGGTCTTCTAGAACCTACCTAGCTCAGATGTAAGGCTTGGTTTAAGATGAATAACAAGGACAGCTAAAAGAACTCTGAAGAATAGGGAGGTTGTGCTGGACTCTGTTCTAATGGAAGCCCTGCCTACCCCAGACCCCATCTCAGTCTTTCTGTCAAGCCCTCTTCTCTTCAGAACTTCCCACTGGCTTATCAGAAAGTGAAAACATCTGAAAGAAGATCAAAAGGAGATTGGTCAATTCTCTTTTTGTTATAAATAAATAAATAAATAAGAGGAACAGCAGTGAGAGCAAGAAGAACCCTCCAAAGAATAGTGGAACCCTCCAAAGAATAGTGGAACCCTCAAAAGAATAGTGGAACCCTCCAAAGAATAGTGGAACCCTCCAAAGAATAGTGGAACCCTCCAAAGAATAGTGGAACCCTCCAAAGAATAGTGGAACCCTCCAAAGAATAGTGAGTTCTTCCTGTCTCCCAGAAGGTTCCTGAATCCTGTTTCCCAGCAAGCCCATGTCATCCAATCCCTCTGTCCTTCACTCTGCCCCTCCTCCCGAGCTTCAGCTTGGAACACATTGCAAACAATAATTATTATGCAACTGACACACACTGAGGCCAAGAAGGAAATAAGCCAGGCCAGTCCCGATCCACAGGCCAAATACTGACACGTTGTAAACGCCAGGTTATCAGGTTTGGTTACTTTAACGCATCACTCATATCGCCCATCAAGGGTGGATGGCTTTTTTTGTATTCAAACTAGTTGAATGAATAAGTAAGATTTACAAAACATTTACACCTGTCCCACTGGTCAGTCATCTGGACCACAGAGTTCCTGCTTGCTGAAGCAGTGCAGTTTCACTCGCTCTTTCCTTTGTGAAATGCTTTCGGATTGCAATGTTTCAAAAAGTAGGCCGAACGCCAGGGGAAACCCTGTAAAGAAAGCAACCACTGTTCTTACTGTTGGGGAAAAAGGTCCCAGCTTTCTGGTCTGAGTTGTATTTACTATTGAACACAGGGGGCACTTCCATCTGCCATTCAAGGTGGGTGCATGGGCCTATACATCACATGTACTGTTATATACCAATAACACGGCTAACCATCACTAATAGGCTACACTTAGCTAACCACTTCCTCAACTGGTGAATTAGAAACAAATGAATGAACCCATCTTCAGGTTCTGCTCTCCTCACGTATGCAGAACACACACCCTCAAGACATAAATCACTAAAACTGCTTGTAAAACACTCAAACATGCACACAAACATCCATCATCCCACACACACACACTACCCATCACTCATTTTGAAGACTGCTGGTTCATAGGAACAAAGCCATCAATAGTAATTTCAACATGAACAAACTACAACACACCCCACCCAGCCCCACCTCTCTCTCACACACACACACACACACACACACACACACACACACACACACACACACACACACACACACACACACACACACACACACACACACACACACACACACACACACGTATATGTTCAGTCCTACACGTAAACAAAACTGTGCAGTCAAAACTGCACAAAAAAATCTCTCTTAAGGTGCTCTGTCACTTTCTTTCCCTATCCACAAAACAAAATGAGACATCCCTCTCTCTCTATTCTGTCTATTTCTTCCCCTGGTCTCTGTTTCTTTCTATCCTTCTGTCTCTCTCTCTGTCTCTCTCTCCTTCTGTCTCTGTCTCTCTCCTTCTGTCTCTCTCCTTTGTCTCCGTCTGTCACTCTCTCTATTCTGTCACTTTCTCTCTCCATTTCTTCCCCAGGTCTCTGTTTCTCTCCCTCCCTCCTTCCCCCCCCCAGGTCTCTGTTTCTCTCCCTCCCTCCTTCCCCCCCCCAGGTCTCTGTTTCTCTCTCTTCCCCAGGTCTCTGTTTCTCTCCCTCCCTCCTTCCCTCCCCCAGGTCTCTGTTTCTCTCCCCCTCCTTCCCCCCAGGTCTCTGTTTCTCTCCTCTCTTCCCTCCCAGGTCTCTGTTTCTCTCCCTCCCTCCTTCCCTCCCCCAGGTCTCTGTTTCTCTCCCTCCCTCCTTCCCCCCCCAGGTCTCTGTTTCTCTCTCTTCCCCAGGTCTCTGTTTCTCTCCCTCCCTCCTTCCCCTCCCCCAGGTCTCTGTTTCTCTCCCTCCCTCCTTCCCTCCCCCAGGTCTCTGTTTCTCTCCCTCCCTCCTTCCCCCCCCCAGGTCTCTGTTTCTCTCCCTCCCTCCTTCCCCCCCCAGGTCTCTGTTTCTCTCTCTCCCTCCTTCCCCTCCCCCAGGTCTCTGTTTCTCTCCCTCCCTCCTTCCCCCCACAGGTCTCTGTTTCTCTCCCTCCCTCCTTCCCCCCCCAGGTCTCTGTTTCTCTCTCTTCCCCAGGTCTCTGTTTCTCTCCCTCCCTCCTTCCCTCCCCCCAGGTCTCTGTTTCTCTCCCTCCCTCCTTCCCCCCCCAGGTCTCTGTTTCTCTCTCTTCCCCAGGTCTCTGTTTCTCTCCCTCCCTCCTTCCCTCCCCCCAGGTCTCTGTTTCTCTCCCTCCCTCCTTCCCCCCCCCCAGGTCTCTGTTTCTCTCCCTCCCTCCTTCCCCCCCAGGTCTCTGTTTCTCTCCCTCCCTCCTTCCCCCCCCCCAGGTCTCTGTTTCTCTCCCTCCCTCCTTCCCCCCCCCCAGGTCTCTGTTTCTCTCCCTCCCTCCTTCCCCCCCCAGGTCTCTGTTTCTCTCCCTCCCTCCTTCCTCCCCCAGGTCTCTGTTTCTCTCTCTCTTCCCCCCTCAGGTCTCTGTTTCTCTCCCTCCCTCCTTCCCTCCCCCCAGGTCTCTGTTTCTCTCTCTTCCCCAGGTCTCTGTTTCTCTCCCTCCCTCCTTCCCCCCCCCAGGTCTCTGTTTCTCTCCCTCTTCCCCCCCAGGTCTCTGTTTCTCTCCCTCCCTCCTTCCCCCCCCCCAGGTCTCTGTTTCTCTCCCTCCCTCCTTCCCTCCCCCCAGGTCTCTGTTTCTCTCCCTCCCTCCTTCCCCCCCCAGGTCTCTGTTTCTCTCCCTCCCTCCTTCCCCCCCCAGGTCTCTGTTTCTCTCCCTCCCTCTTCCCCCCAGGTCTCTGTTTCTCTCCTCCTCCTTCCCCCCCAGGTCTCTGTTTCTCTCCCTCCCTCCTTCCCTCCCCCAGGTCTCTGTTTCTCTCCCTCCCTCCTTCCCCCAGGTCTCTGTTTCTCTCCCTCCCTCCTTCCCCCCCCCAGGTCTCTGTTTCTCTCCCTCCCTCCTTCCCCCCCAGGTCTCTGTTTCTCTCTCTTCCCCAGGTCTCTGTTTCTCTCCCTCCCTCCTTCCCCCCCCTCAGGTCTCTGTTTCTCTCCCTCCCTCCTTCCCCCCCAGGTCTCTGTTTCTCTCTCTTCCCCAGGTCTCTCTCTCTCTCTCTTTCTTCCCCAGGTCTCTCTCTCTCTCTCTTTCTTCCCCAGGTCTCTGTCTCTCTCTTTCTTTCTTCCCCAGGTCTCTGTCTCTCTCTCCATTTCTTCCCCAGGTCTCTGTCTCTCTCTCTCTCTTTCTTTCTTCCCCAGGTCTCTCTCTCTCTCTTTCTTTCTTCCCCAGGTCTCTGTCTCTCTCTCCATTTCTTCCCCAGGTCTCTGTCTCTCTCTCTCTCTTTCTTTCTTCCCCAGGTCTCTCTCTCTCTCTTTCTTTCTTCCCCAGGTCTCTGTCTCTCTCTCCATTTCTTCCCCAGGTCTCTGTCTCTCTCTCTCTCTTTCTTTCTTCCCCAGGTCTCTCTCTCTCTCTTTCTTTCTTCCCCAGGTCTCTGTCTCTCTCTCTATTTCTTCCCCAGGTCTCTCTCTCTCTATTTCTTCCCCAGGTCTCTCTCTCTCTCTCTATTTCTTCCCCAGGTCTCTCTCTCTCTCTCTATTTCTTCCCCAGGTCTCTCTCTCTCTCTCTCTATTTCTTCCCCAGGTCTCTCTCTCTCTATTTCTTCCCCAGGTCTCTCTCTCTCTATTTCTTCCCCAGGTCTCTCTCTCTCTCTCTATTTCTTCCCCAGGTCTCTCTCTCTCTTATTTCTTCCCCAGGTCTCTCTCTCTCTCTATTTCTTCCCCAGGTCTCTCTCTCTCTATTTCTTCCCCAGGTCTCTCTCTCTCTCTATTTCTTCCCCAGGTCTCTGTCTCTCTCTCTCTCTATTTCTTCCCCAGGTCTCTCTCTCTCTCTCTCTATTTCTTCCCCAGGTCTCTCTCTCTCTCTCTATTTCTTCCCCAGGTCTCTCTCTCTCTCTCTATTTCTTCCCCAGGTCTCTCTCTCTCTCTCTATTTCTTCCCCAGGTCTCTCTCTCTCTCTATTTCTTCCCCAGGTCTCTCTCTCTCTCTATTTCTTCCCCAGGTCTCTCTCTCTCTCTATTTCTTCCCCAGGTCTCTCTCTCTCTCTATTTCTTCCCCAGGTCTCTCTCTCTCTCTATTTCTTCCCCAGGTCTCTCTCTCTCTCTATTTCTTCCCCAGGTCTCTCTCTCTCTCTCATTTCTTCCCCAGGTCTCTCTCTCTCTCTCTCTATTTCTTCCCCAGGTCTCTCTCTCTCTCTATTTCTTCCCCAGGTCTCTCTCTCTCTCTTATTTCTTCCCCAGGTCTCTCTCTCTCTCTATTTCTTCCCCAGGTCTCTCTCTCTCTCTATTTCTTCCCCAGGTCTCTCTCTCTCTCTCTATTTCTTCCCCAGGTCTCTCTCTCTCTCTCTATTTCTTCCCCAGGTCTCTCTCTCTCTCATTTCTTCCCCAGGTCTCTCTCTCTCTATTTCTTCCCCAGGTCTCTCTCTCTCTCTATTTCTTCCCCAGGTCTCTCTCTCTCTCTCTCTATTTCTTCCCCAGGTCTCTCTCTCTCTCTATTTCTTCCCCAGGTCTCTCTCTCTCTCTCTATTTCTTCCCCAGGTCTCTCTCTCTCTCTCTATTTCTTCCCCAGGTCTCTCTCTCTCTCTATTTCTTCCCCAGGTCTCTCTCTCTCTCTATTTCTTCCCCAGGTCTCTCTCTCTCTCTCTATTTCTTCCCCAGGTCTCTCTCTCTCTCTCTATTTCTTCCCCAGGTCTCTCTCTCTCTCTATTTCTTCCCCAGGTCTCTCTCTCTCTCTATTTCTTCCCCAGGTCTCTCTCTCTCTCTATTTCTTCCCCAGGTCTCTCTCTCTCTCTCTATTTCTTCCCCAGGTCTCTCTCTCTCTCTATTTCTTCCCCAGGTCTCTCTCTCTCTATATTTCTTCCCCAGGTCTCTCTCTCTCTCTCTATTTCTTCCCCAGGTCTCTCTCTCTCTATTTCTTCCCCAGGTCTCTCTCTCTCTATTTCTTCCCCAGGTCTCTCTCTCTCTCTCTATTTCTTCCCCAGGTCTCTCTCTCTCTCTCTATTTCTTCCCCAGGTCTCTGTTTCTGGGACCAGTCAGCTGTGAGAGAAAGCTTGGGGGTTGTGGAGGGAGCCCTGGAGCTCTAGCAGAGACAGGGGGAGCCAGCTGGCTGTGTGCCCAGAGGAAGAGACCCCAAAGCTGGCCTCTCTGTGTGAGCTCTCCCCCTGGCCTCCACTGTTCCCATCTGCCTGAGAGAGTCCACTTCATCACACCGTATTACTGGATCACTCACTGATGAGCTAACAGATACACACAATGTACAATATATGCAAGTACACACACAATGTACAGTACACACACACACACACACACACACACAATGTACAGTACACACACAGGGTTTTTATTTGAGCCTTACGGAGTCTTCTGGAGGTCTGTGTATCTTGGGCCAGTCCACCGACGGCCCCTTCACCTGCAGAAACCTGTGGAACAGCTTCTTGAATCCATCAAAGTCCTTCCTGGAGACCTGGAATACACAAGGAGTATACATTACAACAACAACATTACTTTATTTACTACATGAGCCACTGAAATGTGTCTTCAGCATATCCCATTATCCCCAGTAGGCATACAAACAGACAGAGATATGCTGGGTTACTGGTTGCACCATACATATAGACAGAGAGAGGCTGGGTTACTGGTTGTACCATACATATAGACAGAGAGAGGCTGGGTTACTGGTTGTACCATACATATAGACAGAGAGAGGCTGGGTTACTGGTTGTACCATACATATAGACAGAGAGAGGCTGGGTTACTGGTTGTACCATACATATAGACAGAAAGAGGCTGGGTTACTGGTTGTACCATACATATAGACAGAAAGAGGCTGGGTTACTGGTTGTACCATACATATAGACAGAAAGAGGCTGGGTTACTGGTTGTACCATACATATAGACAGAGAGAGGCTGGGTTACTGGTTGCACCATACATACTGTATACAGAGAGAGGCTGTGTTACTGGTTGCACCATACATACTGTATACAGAGAGAGGCTGGGTTACTGGTTGTACCATACATATAGACAGAGAGAGGCTGGGTTACTGGTTGTACCATACATATAGACAGAGAGAGGCTGGGTTACTGGTTGTACCATACATATAGACAGAGAGAGGCTGGGTTACTGGTTGTACCATACATATAGACAGAGAGAGGCTGGGTTACTGGTTGTACCATACATATAGACAGAGAGAGGCTGGGTTACTGGTTGTACCATACATATAGACAGAGAGAGGCTGGGTTACTGGTTGTACCATACATATAGACAGAGAGAGGCTGGGTTACTGGTTGTACCATACATATAGACAGAGAGAGGCTGGGTTACTGGTTGTACCATACATATAGACAGAGAGAGGCTGGGTTACTGGTTGTACCATACATATAGACAGAGAGAGGCTGGGTTACTGGTTGTACCATACATATAGACAGAGAGAGGCTGGGTTACTGGTTGTACCATACATATAGACAGAGAGAGGCTGGGTTACTGGTTGTACCATACAGTGTGCTAAATCTCATTTATTTTACAGTCCTCTATTAACCTGGTATTTACTCAAGAGATTGAATGTAAAATGGTGGTATTTACCTAGTAACTTCTGTTTTGTTTCTTTAGAGTTCAGTGAAAGCACTAAGCATCATTGGGCACCAGTACCAATAGCCTTGAGTTATTAATGCTACCAGATAGCTCCTTGGTAAGTACTAGGTACATTAATGACAAATTAAATTGGACTATAAAATAACCCCATTCAGTCTGAACATCTTAATACACAGCATCAGACCTGGGTGCAATTAAAATGCTAAATCATTTTAAACCCTGTATCTGTGTTTGATTGAGCTTGCCTGTTGCAATGGAACCAATAAAAAAAGTCTCAAAAAACTAACTCTGCCGACCTGTCACTCCAGGCAGGCTAAAGCAAACACTCAAGATGTTGGGAAGATTTAAACCGAGTTGTGCATAGTATAGATGAAAAAGCATGCAAATCTAATCTCGGAGGCGCAGGCTGAATGTTTTCATAGTGCATGTAATATGGCTGATTTATTGAAGAGTAGATTTATAAACACATCATCAAACAGCATTTCTGTTCAAAGCCAACCAATATCAACATGATTTTCATGGGTTTTGAATGTGTATAAACACCTCATTGATGTGAAATGCTTATAGGTGTATGTGTGTGTGTGTGTCATAACTGTGTGTTTGTCTGTGTGAAATAAACGGAATAGTTGTAAATGCTGTGTGTGTGTATTAAATAACTGTTACTGTAGTGGTTGGTGTGTGTGTGTGTGTGTGTGTGTGTGTGTGTGTGTGTGTGTGTGTGTGTGTGTGTGTGTGTGTGTGTGTGTGTGTACCTCCTTGTCGACCCCCGTGGCAGTGTCCAGTAGTTTCTCCAGCTCCGCGTGCATGGAGGTCTCCAGCTGCTGCCTCATCACCTCCTGAAACTGGGCCATCCCTCCGTTAGGCACACCCTTACTGAGACCTGAAACACCATGTCAACTCTGTTAGATACACCCTTACTGAGACCTGAAACACCATGTCAACTCTGTTAGATACACCCTTACTGAGACCTGAAACACCATGTCAACTCTGTTAGATACACCCTTACTGAGACCTGAAACACCATGTCAACTCTGTTAGATACACCCTTACTGAGACCTGAAACACCACGTCAACTCTGTTAGATACACCCTTACTGAGACCTGAAACACCACGTCAACTCTGTTAGATACACCCTTACTGAGACCTGAAACACCACGTCAACTCTGTTAGATACACCCTTACTGAGACCTGAAACGCCACGTCAACTCTGTTAGATACACCCTTACTGAGACCTGAAACACCACGTCAACTCTGTTAGATACACCCTTACTGAGACCTGAAACACCACGTCAACTCTGTTAGATACACCCTTACTGAGACCTGAAACACCACGTCAACTCTGTTAGATACACCCTTACTGAGACCTGAAACACCACGTCAACTCTGTTAGATACACCCTTACTGAGACCTGAAACACCACGTCAACTCTGTTAGATACACCCTTACTGAGACCTGAAACACCACGTCAACTCTGTTAGATACACCCTTACTGAGACCTGAAACACCATGTCAACTCTGTTAGATACACCCTTACTGAGACCTGAAACACCATGTCAACTCTGTTAGATACACCCTTACTGAGACCTGAAACACCATGTCAACTCTGTTAGATACACCCTTACTGAGACCTGAAACACCATGTCAACTCTGTTAGATACACCCTTACTGAGACCTGAAACACCATGTCAACTCTGTTAGATACACCCTTACTGAGACCTGAAACACCATGTCAACTCTGTTAGATACACCCTTACTGAGACCTGAAACACCATGTCAACTCTGTTCGATACACCCTTACTGAGACCTGAAACACCATGTCAACTCTGTTAGATACACCCTTACTGAAACCTGAAACACCATGTCAACTCTGTTAGATACGCCCTTACTGAGACCTGAAACACCATGTCAACTCTGTTAGATACGCCCTTACTGAGACCTGAAACACCATGTCAACTCTGTTAGATACACCCTTACTGAGACCTGAAACTGGGCCATCCCTCCGTTAGGCACACCCTTACTGAGACCTGTAACACCACGTCAACTCTGTTAGATACGCCCTTACTGAGACCTGAAACACCATGTCAACTCTGTTAGATACGCCCTTACTGAGACCTGAAACACCATGTCAATTCTGTTAGAAACGCCCTTACTGAGACCTGAAACACCATGTCAACTCTGTTAGATACACCCTTACTGAGACCTAAAACACCATGTCAACTCTGTTAGATACACCCTTACTGAGACCTGAAACACCATGTCAACTCTGTTAGATACACCCTTACTGAGACCTGAAACACCATGTCAACTCTGTTAGATACACCCTTACTGAGACCTGAAACACCATGTCAACTCTGTTAGATACACCCTTACTGAGACCTGAAACACCATGTCAACTCTGTTAGATACACCCTTACTGAGACCTGAAACACCATGTCAACTCTGTTAGATACACCCTTACTGAGACCTGAAACACCATGTCAACTCTGTTAGATACACCCTTACTGAGACCTGAAACACCATGTCAACTCTGTTAGATACACCCTTACTGAGACCTGAAACACCATGTCAACTCTGTTAGATACACCCTTACTGAGACCTGAAACACCATGTCAACTCTGTTAGATACACCCTTACTGAGACCTGAAACACCATGTCAACTCTGTTAGATACACCCTTACTGAGACCTGAAACACCACGTCAACTCTGTTAGATACACCCTTACTGAGACCTGAAACACCATGTCAACTCTGTTAGATACACCCTTACTCAGACCTGTAAAACCTGTATTTCCTGGACCAGGAAATACAGGGGAGACACCTTAGGCACTCAGACCTGGACCAGGAAATACAAGGGAGACACCTTAGACACTCAGACCTGGACCAGGAAATACAGGGGAGACACCTTAGACACTCAGACCTGGACCAGGAAATACAGGGGAGACACCCTAGACACTCAGACCTGGACCAGGAAATACAGGGGAGACACCCTAGACACTCAGACCTGGACCAGGAAATACAGGGGAGACACCTTAGACACTCAGACCTGGACCAGGAAATACAGGGGAGACACCCTAGACACTCAGACCTGGACCAGGAAATACAGGGGAGACACCTTAGACACTCAGACCTGGACCAGGAAATACAGGGGAGACACCTTAGACACTCAGACCTGGACCAGGAAATACAGGGGAGACACCCTAGACACTCAGACCTGGACCAGGAAATACAGGGGAGACACCTTAGACACTCAGACCTGGACCAGGAAATACAGGGGAGACACCCTAGACACTCAGACCTGGACCAGGAAATACAGGGGAGACACCTTAGACACTCAGACCTGGACCAGGAAATACAGGGGAGACACCTTAGACACTCAGACCTGGACCAGGAAATACAGGGGAGACACCCTAGACACTCAGACCTGGACCAGGAAATACAGGGGAGACACCTTAGACACTCAGATCTGGACCAGGAAATACAGGGGAGACACCTTAGACACTCAGACCTGGACCAGGAAATACAGGGGAGACACCCTAGACACTCAGATCTGGACCAGGAAATACAGGGGAGACACCCTAGACACTCAGACCTGGACCAGGAAATACAGGGGAGACACCTTAGACACTCAGACCTGGACCAGGAAATACAGGGGAGACACCCTAGACACTCAGACCTGGACCAGGAAATACAGGGGAGACACCTTAGACACTCAGACCTGGACCAGGAAATACAGGGGAGACACCTTAGACACTCAGACCTGGACCAGGAAATACAGGGGAGACACCCTAGACACTCAGACCTGGACCAGGAAATACAGGGGAGACACCTTAGACACTCAGACCTGGACCAGGAAATACAGGGGAGACACCCTAGACACTCAGACCTGGACCAGAACACCACAGGTCAACACCTTCTACTCTTTAAAATCACATGCCATATTTTAAATAAAGCGTTATTAGCAACACTATTAAGTAGATTTGATTTATTTTCGTGGTCTCAGTGAGCTTGCCACCATTCGTCATCAAGAATATGAGCTATATGGAGTTATTTACAATGAAAGAGGTGGTCATTTTGTTCCCTTGTCATTTAATTGCAACAACAAAAAATACATGTAAAGCATAATTCCAATCTGGTTAAATGTGGGTTCCAAGGCCTCATGGTTTAGAACCTGCTCTACAGAGATACTCTACAACGTTAATCAAGCCTGGTACTAGAATGTGGTTTGACTTGACTCCTGTCAGGTTATGGAATGTTGTGCATTCCAACAAGCTACCATATGGTTGATCTGCATGTTGTCATTCACTTTAATTCCCAACAACGTATGCTATAAATGTCACTGAACAGCTGGCATGGACTAGTACCTGTTGTACGAGTTCTGGGTCATGTTCATTTGGCAACAAACTAGGAAAAAAAACTGACACAGGGAGGGACTACCTGGACTTGTCCAATGAGAAAATGAGTGCAGAGAAATCTGGCGCATGTAACCCTCTAATTTTACAGGGAGGGAAGCCTTCCTTAGAGAGAGGTAATCATAGAAGGTGTGCCGCTGGCGCAGCACAGGAGTGTGTGTGTGTGTGTGTGTGTGTGTGTGTGTGTGTGTGTGTGTGTGTGTGTGTGTGTGTGTGTGTGTGTGTGTGTGTGTGTGTGTTTGTGCATGAGAAATCTAACTTAACCACAAGCCATGGACAAACAGAGCGCTGTGCCTCGGCCAACAGTGAGATAGATGAAAGAGAAACTCAATCCCATTGCTCCCAACTAAATCCCATTGCGCCCAAGCTAAATCTCATTGCGCCCAAGCTAAATCCCATTGCGCCCAAGCTAAATCCCATTGCGCCCAAGCTAAACCCCATTGCGCCCAAGCTAAATCCCATTGCTCCCAACTAAATCCCATTGCTCCCAACTAAATCCCATTGCGCCCAAGCTAAATCCCATTGCTCCCAAGCTAAATCCCATTGCTCCCAAGCTAAATCCCATTGCTCCCAAGCTAAATCCCACTGCTCCAAACTAAATCCCATTGCTCCAAACTAAATCCCATTGCTCCAAACTAAATCCCATTGCTCCCAAACTAAACCCTTGTGTTTACGTTTATTCACTTAAAGAGTGTTTCCCAAAGGCTGGGTGAGGAGGTGTAGAGAGACTAGGGACACAATCCTGGGACAGGAGAGTAGAGAGACTAGGGATACAATCCTGGGTCAGGAGGTGTAGAGAGACTAGGGATACAATCCTGGGTCAGGAGGTGTAGAGAGACTAGGGACACAATCCTGGGTCAGGAGGTGTAGAGAGACTAGGGATACAATCCTGGGTCAGGAGGTGTAGAGAGACTAGGGACACAATCCTGGGTCAGGAGGTGTAGAGAGACTAGGGATACAATCCTGGGTCAGGAGGTGTAGAGAGACTAGGGATACAATCCTGGGTCAGGAGGTGTAGAGAGACTAGGGATACAATCCTGGGACAGGAGGTGTAGAGAGACTAGGGATACAATCCTGGGACAGGAGGTGTAGAGAGACTAGGGATACAATCCTGGGTCAGGAGGTGTAGAGAGCTTAGGGATACAATCCTAGGTTGCTTCTGTCCAGTCCTCCAGCCTTGTAGGTGATATCCTAGCTCTTGTAAACACCTTGGACCAGAGCTAGTGATATCCTTATGTAGGCTATTGTAAAACGTCTTGGACCAGAGCTAGTGATATCCTTCTGTGGGCTATTGTAAAACGTCTTGGACCAGAGCTAGTGATATCCTTCTGTAGGCTATTGTAAAACGCCTTGGACCAGAGCTAGTGATATCCTTCTGTGGGCTATTGTATAACGCCTTGGACCAGAGCTAGTTATATCCTTCTGTAGGCTATTGTAAAACTCCTTGGACCAGAGATAGTGATATCCTTCTGTAGGTTATTGTAAAACGCCTTGGACCAGAGCTAGTGATATCCTTCTGTAGGCTATTGTAAAACGCCTTGGACCAGAGCTAGTGATATCCTTCTGTAGGTTATTATAGCTGTGCCTCTAGCCCTGGAATGGAATTTGGAATAAATAATTTACCCCACCAATTTCTATTCATTCTGATGGGTTGTGGCTAAAGCATGGGATTGTAGATGATGGGTCTCCCTATAACATGGGGTTGTAGATGATGGGTCTCCCTATAACATGGGGTTGTGATGATGGGTCTCCCTATAACATGGGGTTGTGATGATGGGTCTCCCTATAACATGGGGTTGTAGATGATGGGTCTCCCTATAACATGGGGTTGTAGATGATGGGTCTCCCTATAACATGGGGTTGTAGATGATGGGTCTCCCTATAACATGGGGTTGTAGATGATGGGTCTCTCTATAACATGGGGTTGTAGATGATGGGTCTCCCTATAACATGGGGTTGTAGATGATGGGTCTCTCTATAACATGGGGTTGTAGATGATGGGTCTCCCTATAACATGGGGTTGTAGATGATGGGTCTCCCTATAACATGGGGTTGTAGATGATGGGTCTCCCTATAACATGGGGTTGTGATGATGGGTCTCCCTATAACATGGGGTTGTAGATGATGGGTCTCCCTATAACATGGGGTTGTAGATGATGGGTCTCCCTATAACATGGGGTTGTAGATGATGGGTCTCCCTATAACATGGGGTTGTAGATGATGGGTCTCCCTATAACATGGGGTTGTGATGATGGGTCTCCCTATAACATGGGGTTGTAGATGATGGGTCTCCCTATAACATGGGGTTGTAGATGATGGGTCTCCCTATAACATGGGGTTGTGATGATGGGTCTCCCTATAACATGGGGTTGTGATGATGGGTCTCCCTATAACATGGGGTTGTAGATGATGGGTCTCCCTATAACATGGGGTTGTAGATTATGGGTCTCCCTATAACATGGGGTTGTAGAGGATGGGTCTCCCTATAACATGGGGTTGTAGATGATGGGTCTCTCTATAACATGGGGTTATAGATGATGGGTCTCCCTATAACATGGGGTTGTAGATGATGGGTCTCCCTATAACATGGGGTTGTAGATGATGGGTCTCTCTATAACATGGGGTTGTAGATGATGGGTCTCTCTATAACATGGGGTTATAGATGATGGGTCTCCCTATAACATGGGGTTGTAGATGATGGGTCTCCCTATAACATGGGGTTGTGATGATGGGTCTCCCTATAACATGGGGTTGTAGATGATGGGTCTCCCTATAACATGGGGTTGTAGATGATGGGTCTCCCTATAACATGGGGTTGTAGATGATGGGTCTCCCTATAACATGGGGTTGTAGATGATGGGTCTCTCTATAACATGGGGTTGTAGATGATGGGTCTCTCTATAACATGGGGTTATAGATGATGGGTCTCCCTATAACATGGGGTTGTAGATGATGGGTCTCCCTATAACATGGGGTTGTAGATGATGAGTCTCCCTATAACATGGGGTTGTGATGATGGGTCTCCCTATAACATGGGGTTGTAGATGATGGGTCTCCCTATAACATGGGGTTGTGATGATGGGTCTCCCTATAACATGGGGTTGTAGATGATGGGTCTCCCTATAACATGGGGTTGTAGATGATGGGTCTCCCTATAACATGGGGTTGTAGATGATGGGTCTCCCTATAACATGGGGTTGTAGATGATGGGTCTCCCTATAACATGGGGTTGTAGATGATGGGTCTCCCTATAACATGGGGTTGTAGATGATGGGTCTCCCTATAACATGGGGTTGTAGATGATGGGTCTCCCTATAACATGGGGTTGTAGATGATGGGTCTCCCTATAACATGGGGTTGTAGATGATGGGTCTCCCTATAACATGGGGTTGTAGATGATGGGTCTCCCTATAACATGGGGTTGTGATGATGGGTCTCCCTATAACATGGGGTTGTGATGATGGGTCTCCCTATAACATGGGGTTGTAGATGATGGGTCTCCCTATAACATGGGGTTGTGATGATGGGTCTCCCTATAACATGGGGTTGTGATGATGGGTCTCCCTATAACATGGGGTTGTGATGATGGGTCTCCCTATAACATGGGGTTGTGATGATGGGTCTCCCTATAACATGGGGTTGTGATGATGGGTCTCCCTATAACATGGGGTTGTGATGATGGGTCTCCCTATAACATGGGCTTGTGATGATGGGTCTCCCTATAACATGGGGTTGTAGATGATGGGTCTCCCTATAACATGGGGTTGTAGATGATGGGTCTCCCTATAACATGGGGTTGTAGATGATGGGTCTCCCTATAACATGGGGTTGTAGATGATGGGTCTCTCTATAACATGGGGTTGTAGATGATGGGTCTCCCTATAACATGGGGTTGTGATGATGGGTCTCTCTATAACATGGGGTTGTAGATGATGGGTCTCCCTATAACATGGGGTTGTGATGATGGGTCTCCCTATAACATATCTATGAGATTAGTAACAGTCTAGTCTAGTGCAACAATAATACAACAGCTCTATTCCACTACCAGAAAATAGACTTTGACCGGTGAGTTCCATTTTGAATAGGCTACATGTCAAAGCTGTGACTTGTTCTATGGTTTTGGACATCTGACACTGTCATTTCTAATCAGCTATCACAGGGCAGTGGTTCTTATATGGTGTGATTGACTGACAGGGAAATGTTTTAGATGTAAGCTTTATTTAACTAGGCAAGTCAGTTAAGAACAAATTCTTATTTACAATGACAGCCTAGACCGGCCAAACCCTGACGACCAAAAACCAAAATGAGTGAGTATATGGCAGGCTGGGGCTACCAAACTGCTGCCCTGATTGGACAACAACAGTAATGAGTAGCCCAACTAGAGGCTGAGGCTACCAAACTGCTGCCCTGATTGGACAACAACTGCAATGAGTAGCCCAACTAGAGGCTGAGGCTACCAAACTGCTGCCCTGATTGGACAACAACTGCAATGAGTAGCCCAACTAGAGGCTGAGGCTACCAAACTGCTGCCCTGATTGGACAACGACAATGAGTAGCCCAACTAGAGGATGGGGCTACCAAACTGCTGCCCTGATTGGACAACAACAGCAATGAGTAGCCCAACTACTGTATTCTCTAATAACATATAACATAGTTATATTGTTATATTACTTTGATTATGTCAGAGGAGAAAGAACAGCTACCTCTGGTATGGAGGATTTAGTGGGGTACCCAACCTGTCAGCGTGCAACTTTGGAATGGGACATTACAGTAAGAAGTGAGAGCTAATTTGTTAGGCACAGCCTGAGGTCCAATGGTACTAAGGTACCTTTCAAGTGATGAATAGCCACATTCAACCAAGTAGCCTAAGCCAATTCATTGTTATTGAATTACATTGAATTCGTTTGGGTAAAACAATATACAACAATGTGTACATTGTATTCCCAGAGGATAGTACTTCAAATTATAACACTAGTTGGTACTTTAGACCGTGTCTCCAGACAATGTGCAAGTAGAAGCTGTTAAACTTATTTTCGATACATTCATTGTGTTATTCATTCTTCATCATTGTAGTAGGCTGCATCCACACAATCACTTACCTTCAAAATAACATGCCATATTCCAAAATGTTCTAAAGGCTCAATAATCAGAAATCAACGATGGAGGTCAAATGTTCTGTACAAATCCAATATCGGTATTTCCACTAGGTAGCCTATCAAGTCATCAAGGATATACAACTATAACTATATTGAAACGAAATTGGTCAAATAGTCCAATAAAATCTAAGACATATTCCAGAAAAAAACGGTTTGTTTTTTTGTAAAACCCCAAATGGTCATTCAGTCATTCATCTATATGGCCACCCCAGTGCAGAATGGACTGCTGAAGACATAACTTGCTAGAGCACTCCTCTCTCACAAATGAAATCCTTTTCGCAATTCCTCCACTTTCCAAAGCGTGACAACCCGACCTTTATTCCATCAATCGTTTATCTCACTTGACTTCAGCCTAATGAAACGCACCCCCCGGCCCGACTGTAGCCTACCTATTGGTATTTATCTAGGCTATATTTCACAAATACAATTAGCTTATGCCTTGTACGAGTTTCGGGTCTGCCCCTTTCCCAGGCAAATAAACCACGTCACATTTCCTCCCGGACTGGCTCTGGAACTTTTGGTGCTTTCAAGACAACTTGGAACTAAAAAATAATCATAAAAAAAAGTCTAAATCATGACGTCGGTGATCTTCAGGTCGGAAAGTCGCACCTCTACAAAGATGCCCTAGTTTCCGACTTGGAATTCCAAGTTGGATGACGGTTCAAAACGATTTTTCCCAGTAGGAGCTAGTTCCCCCCCAGTTCCCAGTTGTCTTGAATGCACTGAAGGCGGAGATTTCACAAGTTCCCAGTGGGTTTGAACGCGGCATTTGCTTCTACTAATATACTCCCTCTCTTGCTTTAGCCTCGCCCCCATGATATCTTATATATATATATATCAGATAGCCTAGCATAGACAATCAGATAGATACATTAAATCAGTAACATATTAAAGCCAGCATAGACCCGGCCCACACGAATAACCGATCTATAGGCCTAGCCTAACCTTAAAATAAATGTAGCCTAGTTGTATATCGAATCGACTTGTTAGGTTCATTCCCGAATGCAGAACGGTGGATGCGGAAATTATGGGGACAGGTTGTTACATTTTGTTCCACTGTAGCATAGCCTACACATCAAACACGAATTATACATGATTGAAAAAATAAAATTGCAACATAATTGCTAAACAAAATGACCAGATCAACTGGCTACTGTTTCTATTCGTTTTCCAATACATTGAATATGCTATGACAATTTAGATAGGCCTATTTCTGGGTAGGCTACAACGATCAAACCACTCGTAGTGCTATTGGGCTACTCTTGTAACTTATCTTTTACGACGACAGTCATGATTATTGGCACCCAGCAAGGTATTGGACAGTTTAATTGAGCTAATAAATGCATTTCCTTACTGTTTGGCTTGTAGGATGTTGGCGACAGGAAAATCGTGCGATGGGCTTGTCCAAGACACAACCGCGGAGACCGGTGAAATTATCACAACTAATGTCCCTTTGGGAGTTTATTTACATTACAATGACATGCAACACATTGTATTGAATATTGGGCAGGTATTTTAGTAATTAGTTCACACAAAAACACTATATTAGATTAATTGTATCAAAACGATATATAGAAATGCCATTCTAAAACAAGGACCAATGAAAAGCTTGTATCCGAATGCTGTGGCCAATGAAAATGCAGTTTTTCACGACGTTCCTGAACCCCAAACACCAGAGCCACGACATTGATGCCACGTCAATGATCACCTTCATACATTACTAATGGGTTAATAACTAGACCAGGGGTGGGTTAATAACTAGACCAGGGGTGGGTTATTAACTAGACCAGGGGTGGGTTATTAACTAGACCAGGGGTGGGTTAATAACTAGACCAGGGGTGGGTTAATAACTAGACCAGGGGTGGGTTATTAACTAGACCAGGGGTGGGTTATTAACTAGACCAGGGGTGGGTTAATAACTAGACCAGGGGTGGGTTAATAACTAGACCAGGGGTGGGTTAATAACTAGACCAGGGGTGGGGTAATAACTAGACCAGGGGTGGGTTAATAACTAGACCAGGGGTGGGTTAATAACTAGACCAGGGGTGGGTTATTAACTAGACCAGGGGTGGGTTATTAACTAGACCGGGGCTAGGTTAATAACTAGACCGGGGGTGGGTTATTAACTAGACTGGGGAAGCCTGTCCTCGAAGCCTGATTCGTGTCACACTTTTCCCACCATCTAAAACACCTGACTCCAATAATCAACTAAATGATCTTCAGTTTAAAGCGCAAATAAAGTTGAATCAGCTGTGTTTGCTAGGGATGGGGGAGATGACACTACTCCAGCCTGGAGTTAGACCTACAGGTATTCGGGTTAGAAACCAGACTGTTAACATGGAACATAAGTAAAACTATCGGTTACAGAATGCTTACTAACATGGTCACGCAAAAGTCATTTTAAATAATGTTCTGGTTGAATTGCAGTACATAAGTCCTTACAACTAAATGGAAGGACCACATTTTTTTACTACAAGTGACAAAGCAATGCAAGTCAGGGAAAATCTGATGTAGACATTCTGGGTGTAAACTATATATAATTTAACATATGAATCACACTCCCTCCGGCTAGTCTTACTAAATACTTTATAATAGATGCTGCCCTGTTGAAAGGAGCGCTTGCAAGCTAGCACGTCATTATACTGTGGCTAGCTACACTATTCATAGGAATAATAAAATGTTGATTTGTGCAGAAATTGTGAAAATTACTCAATCAGTTAAGGATAAATGTTTTATTGTTTCGTCAGGAGTGTGAATCCAGGGAGATATTATCCAGAGGTTTAAAACGTAATTAACCATCTGATACATTTTACTGTCCTGGGTTTCACACATTAGAATGTGCTGCCCCCCCTAGTGGCAGGACTATGCCATAACCACCTGCTACTATTATAATAGGATTACATCTGGTGATCACATTCAGATAGTCAAATACCTTAACGGGAAAATGCCAAATAGTAAAAAGAAAAAAAAATGTATGAAGTTTAATCATTGAACCAAGAGTTGTTTCACAAAAATATTAAGTTAAACCTAGAAACACAATAAGGACTATACATTGTTTGCTGATTTTATTGTTCTGACTGAGCAACAATTAACCGTTAAACAATGATCATCATAGTAACTACTAGTGCATCAACTACCCATAACAATTCTCCATTCCATGGTAAGCATGGTAACCATCCAAACAGGGATAACCTGTTCAGAAGTGTGTAACAATGTTTTGGACACAGAGTTTCAGCAGTGAGTGTATCATGCCATGTTCACGTGCTATCAGAATAACCAGAAACTCGGGTCTAAAACTGCTGTAAAACGTATAAAGTTAACCGTTCATATGGAACTTCCAAGTTGGATATTCCAGAGTTTCCTAAATTCCGAGTAGCACGTGAATGCGGCATCACAGACGTGAGTCTGGAGGTGTGGGTTCTGTGTCCAAGTGCTGTTGCCGGGTTGGTTGCCGTGGCTGGGAGCGTAGTCAAGCGCTGAGGAAGGTGACGGCGGTGTCCCTCTCCTCCACCAGCTCGGCTGCCGTGGCGTCCATCTTGCCTCGGGAGAAGTCGTTGATGGCCAACCCGTCCACAATCTTCCACTGCTTGTCCTGAGGATAACAAAGACAGGAGAATACTGTATATTGAATAATAGGCCAAAGTGATCAACTTCCCACTGCAATAGGTAGTCGGTCGTAGACTAGAGCACCAGTATATAGTCAATAGAAGCAGAGCTCTCTGGTTAAGTGGTGATGACAGCTGACCTTGTAGCACAATGATGACCTTTTGACCAATCAGAGAAGATCTTTTGCCAATAATTGGGCAAAAGATCAGAATTGTGCTGCCTGTGTAAACACAGCCTTAGTATGGAGGAGTGTAGAGAGCAGAGTCAGGGATCCGTCTCACCTTGATGTGAACAGGGAATGAGTAGATGAGGTCTTCTGCAACGCTGTAGGAGTTACTGCTGGAGTAGACACCCATGGAGACAAACTCCCCCTGCAAACAAGAGGACAGAGTTCAGGGCTGCGTTCATGAACCATTAACCCAAAGACAGGTTGCACCACCACGCTGCATTCAGGAACCATTAACCCAAAGACAGGCTGCTGCACCACCACGCTGCAGTCAGGAACCATTAACCCAAAGACAGGCTGCTGCACCACCACGCTGCAGTCAGGAACCATTAACCCAAAGACAGGCTGCTGCACCACCACGCTGCAGTCAGGAACCATTAACCCAAAGACAGGCTGCTGCACCACCACGCTGCAGTCAGGAACCATTAACCCAAAGACAGACTGCACCACGATTCTCCACCCTCTTCCTAAAGTGTGCAACTGCACACATCTCATAAATGTAACAATGCCCTCTAGCCAAATATTACACCAATCCAATATTTTGTAATCATTGACTGTCTGGAATTGTGGGAGTGCACACTCTGGGAGAAGGGTGGAGAATTGGGATGCATCCATACTTTAAATAGTAGAGTGCCCTATAGATTAGGAGTTAATAAAACATAGCTTTAACGGTTACGATGTAGATTTGGGTAGGGTAAATTAATCCTAAATCTGTATCTTAAAGCCACAGAATTGTCCCATAGGACCCCTCTTAGCTGACCTCAGGAGTGCCTGACCAGATGTCCCTCATGTGGTCACAGATAGCCTTGGCTGCAGACATGGCACTGGACAGCTTCCTGGCTGCGATAACCGCAGCACCTCTCTGCTGCACTGTCTGAGAGGGGAAGAGGAGAGGGAGGAAGAGAGATGCCTTAGAAAATGTCTCATCCCTACTCCACTAGTCTTCTTCAGCTGTCTCAATTCACCTTTCCAGGATTCCTCTCCCCTTATCAAAAACACATGGACAAGGTCAGAGGTTACTTTCCCTTGGACCATCTCTAATGAGGGGGGTTAAAGTTAAATCACCAGATGAAAGTGTGTTTTACAGTAGAGTAAACTCACAGAAATGAAGGCCCCTTTGAGCCAGTCATCGTCCTTAACAGCGTCGAAGCAGGCCAGGTCGCTGCCCGCCATGTTGACCTTGGCGTAGTAAAATAATAATGACATTGTTAAATAATATTACACAGTATTCACTAATGCCTTGCAGTGGTATAATAATACTTCATTATTACATAACATTGATAAATTACCTTGCAGTGGTGGACGTCTGGGTACTGGGTGGACGAATGGTTTCCCCAGATGATCACGTTCTTAACTTGGGTGGCTGGCACACCGCAGCGCATCGCAACCTGGGGGAGGGATGCAAGAGCTGTGTAAGGATGATATTACCATCTATTAAGATACTCCACACCCACTTTATTTGTCCCCAATGAAACTTAAAAACACTACAGTTGAAGTACAGACAGACTCAGTCATCATGAGGGATTGGAGTGACAATATTCATTCAGGGGGTTGAAGGGAACAAAACCACCTCACACAGGTACCTGAGAGCGGGCCCGGTTGTGGTCCAGACGGGTAAGGCAGGAGAAGTTCTCTTTGGGGATGGACGGGGCAGACTTGGCTGCGATCAGACAGTTGGTGTTGGCTGGGTTACCTACCACCAGGACCTGACCGAGACAATGGAGAGGAAACGTTATAAAACACTCAGGACAGTCGTACACACACACACACACGCAGAGCAAGACGGAGAACACCATGGTGTTGGGGAGAATCTCCTTTCCACAGTGGGGTCAGTTTGTAGCCCAAACGGTTCAGACACTACAAACAGGAGCCGGTACAGACGAGTCCCGTCAGGCTTGTAGAACAAAACTGAGCCCACCATCATGTTCCTGCGAGTCTCATCGGAGAGTGTCTCACGGTCTGACAAACATGACTGTAGATGTAGAAGACTGCCATAGGTGGATTGAGATGAACTGTACATATTTTAACTTCACAGCAGAGTGATGAGCCGTTGAAGGCAGCGACAGACTAAGAGGGCATATACATTCATAACAATATGTCCAATGTAACAAAACGTACATAGTCATAGTTTGCACTTTTAGTCCAACTTAAATGTTTTGTCCATTATCAATGCAATATAGCCATGTATTGCAGTATCTATGGTCACCATGTAGTAAAAATATTTAAGTTACTTGAAACTTGAGCCACCTGTGAGTAGAGGGAAAATTCCAAAGCCTCGCTGTCTGACGTGCAAGGCTGAAGACGCCATGCTAGATAGTCAGGCAGCGCAGCGTGCAAGGCTGAAGACGCCATGCTAGATAGTCAGGCAGCGCAGCGTGCAAGGCTGAAGACGCCATGCTAGATAGTCAGGCAGCGCAGCGTGCAAGGCTGAAGACGCCATGCTAGATAGTCAGGCAGCGCAGCGTGCAAGGCTGAAGACGTTCTATCATGGCAGCTTCAGACTTGCACACTGCCTGAAGACAAGTTAAGTTTTTGTAACAAGGTCACTTGGGGAAGAAATGACAAGGGTACAGGACAAGTGCCAGCACACAAGCAGTCACTCGTCAGTCTGACAGTCCAACACCTGTTGCTAGATCAGTGTGAGGCCAAAAGGCCTCCTCACAACACACCCACAGTTCCACTGGCACTAGTCAGGACATTCCAGTCCTTGGTGGAGTTCCTATTCTCTACTATTAAAATGACTCAATTCTGTAGTTTCCACCATATTCCTCACACCAGTCCATTTATTTTGTAAATCCATGAAGGTGAATGTCCAAGTGCACACTTGGGGAGCAGTAGAGAATCAGAATGTCTCCCTCGACTCCTGGGATGGAACCCAGCCAGGGTGGATACAACGTTAAGCTTACAGACCGAAGTGGACCAACTCCTGGGATGGAACCCAGCCAGGGTGGATACAACGTTAAGCTTACAGACCGAAGTGGACCAACTCCTGGGATGGAACCCAGCCAGGGTGGATACAACGTTAAGCTTACAGACCGAAGTGGACCAACTCCTGGGATGGAACCCAGCCAGGGTGGATACAACGTTAAGCTTACAGACCGAAGTGGACCAACTCCTGGGATGGAACCCAGCCAGGGTGGATACAACGTTAAGCTTACAGACCGAAGTGGACCAACTCCTGGGATGGAACCCAGCCAGGGTGGATACAACGTTAAGCTTACAGACCGAAGTGGACCAACTCCTGGGATGGAACCCAGCCAGGGTGGATACAACGTTAAGCTTACAGACCGAAGTGGACCAACTCCTGGGATGGAACCCAGCCAGGGTGGATACAACGTTAAGCTTACAAGACCGGATAGGTGGGATAGTGTTAAGACATGCAGGCAGCTAGATTTTTTTAAATCAAAACACACGCTCACAAAACAAACAATGCACACCAATGGCATTCCAGGCCAATCCTTCCATAGGAATTAAGAGCCCAACACGTGGTGAACTGAATTTCAACAGCTCTGGGGTGCAGCATCACGAGTCCTCTTTATGTCTAAAGACACATGGCCTACACTATACCACAAACACAGGGTACCTGCTAGTACTGACAGACAGCTAAGTCTGCATAGACATTTTGAGACACACTGACAGTCACCACACACACACACAGACAGAGGACAAACCCTGTCTGTTGGGCCCTGGCTATCATCTCACCTTGACAGTTTTCTTGGCGTACTTCTCCAGCGCAGCCCCCTGGCTCTTGAAGATGGCCACGTTAGCCTTGAGCAGATCCTTCCTCTCCATACCCTCTCTCCTGGGCATGGAGCCCACCAGGATGGCAGCGTCCAGGTCCTTAAAGGCAACCTCCTCCTTGTCCGTGGGGATGACCTCTGAAAACAGATGGAATAAACAAGGGCTTGTTCATTCTGTATCAAATAGTCAGAAAGTAGCGTGAAAAGGGAGGGACTATCTGAACGTGTCCTATATGTAGGTTTCTTTCCTCGTCTGTGGGAATGACCTCTAGACGAATCAAATATACAACAGACCAGGGTTGGTTGGTTCAATGGGCAGCACATGGACGACCGATAAACAGAAGGAAAATCTGGATAATAAAGACTACTTTTAATTGTTAAAGGTTTTACTACAGTGTTGTCTAATTAAATTTGGGTATGTCATTTTAGGCAAAAATAGAAAAAAAAAAGGGGGAAGAATTATGATCCAGGACAGCAGGAAGTTGTTAAGAGTGCTTTATTAGGCTAAATCCTTCAAGCACAATGTTTCGGACCTGATCGCTCGACAATGAAAGTGGCCTCTATGGAGAAACAAAGGCTTGTATTTGTTTTCCCATCACATTCCCCTGTACATCGTCTCAGTCTGGTTCTGTTTCAATTCCCATCACATTCCCCTGTACATCGTCTCAGTGTGGTTCTGTTTCAATTCCCATCACATTCCCCTGTACATCGTCTCAGTGTGGTTCTGTTTCAATTCCCATCACATTCCCCTGTACATCGTCTCAGTGTGGTTTTCCCTGTTTCAATTCCCATCACATTCCCCTGTACATCGTCTCAGTGTGGTTCTGTTTCAATTCCCATCACATTCCCCTGTACATCGTCTCAGTGTGGTTTTCCCTGTTTCAATTCCCATCACATTCCCCTGTACATCGTCTCAGTGTGGTTCTCTGTTTCAATTCCCATCACATTCCCCTGTACATCGTCTCAGTGTGGTTCTCTGTTTCAATTCCCATCACATTCCCCTGTACATCGTCTCAGTGTGGTTTTCCCTGTTTCAATTCCCATCACATTCCCCTGTACATCGTCTCAGTGTGGTTTTCCCTGTTTCAATTCCCATCACATTCCCCTGTACATCGTCTCAGTGTGGTTTTCCCAGTTTCAATTCCCATCACATTCCCCTGTACATCGTCTCAGTGTGGTTCTGTTTCAATTCCCATCACATTCCCCTGTACATCGTCTCAGTGTGGTTCCTGTTTCAATTCCCATCACATTCCCCTGTACATCGTCTCAGTGTGGTTTTCCATGTTTCAATTCCCATCTTGTCACAACACCTTACATTCTCATCAGCTCAGTCACACCGTTTCTGCTTTTAAGGTTAGTTTTAGCGAACCCTGTATTGATCCCTTTGTTCTGCTACTGTTGTCTGTGGGACATAGACTGTTGCCAGTTAACTGCTTTAAAGGGATACTGCGAGATTCTGGCAATTCTGAAAATCCCACCGATCTGGCAAAAACCTTAAAAATATTTGAAAGAATTTCAAGTGCTTGAACCCAGATCTGGTTGGGACACAGGGTAACCACACTGTAGACACCCATACCCCACATTGAAAATTGTCTTTGCAACACACCATACACAGAGAGAACATTGTCTTTGCAGCACTGAGCGTTAATACTGGGGCCTCACAGCCGAGGTGAGAACAAAGCAAGGACACCACCATTGACAACAGAAAAATACCAGTCACAATGGAGATGGAGATACTACTGGTGCCTCACAACTAAAGCAAAGCCATGTCAATCCAGTGAGTGTTGTCTGCCCCATGGTTTACCTCTGAGGAGTGGGAGGGCACAGTCCTGCAGCTCCATGACCACTCCATCCAGGACTGGCAACATGGGGGTGATGTCCAGCAAGATCAGGGTGATTGGCTGAGAGGAGAGACCATGAAATGACAGGAGTAGATAAATGAGTAGGATCTATTGATCTTTCTGTTGACTTACAGGCTGGTAGATTGCTACCTGAACAGATGTTTATGGTTCATATGATTACTACATTAACACTGCTTGTTATGACTACTTGAAGGGACAGTGTTAGGCCTGTGCTACCGGTAGGCTGTATGCTAGTGCTTCTATTTCAGGCAATTCAAGGACACTAAAGCCTTGAGTGAAGCTTTCGCAGGTTGTGTGACTGAAGGGGTAGTGTGTGATGCTGCATGTTGCCCATCAGTCATGATTTTTATCTTATTTAACTGACAGGGAGTATCTGACATGGCACCCTATTCCCTATATTGTGCACTCATTTTGACCAGGGCAAATAGGATAAGTAGTGGACTATATAGGGAATAGGGTGTAATTTCAGACACTAGACAAGCCCTAACAGGATCAGCTGGGATGTTACATAATGCAAGTCAAGCCAAAGCTTCTTCCTTCCCTTTACCTGATCTTTGCCGAACACATCTCCCTTGGCGATGCCAAACAACAAGGAGTAGGCAATCTGCCCAGCAGCGCCGGTCACCAGAACACGAACAGGTTCAGCAGACTGCAACACAACATACAGAAACACAGATCTGGGTCCTATTCATTAGGGCACATTACACTTAGGCTATTTAGACACTTATCCAGAGTGAATTAGCCTAAACACTGTAGTAAAATGTTGCACAATGAACACAAATTTGTATTTATTTTTGGACAAGTTCAGGTAATAAGTCCCCGTTTCAGTTCATTTTCTTCCATTTGTTGCCAAATGAACAACCAAGCATTGACAAATGTTTTGTCACTGCAATTTCAGGGGCACACTTTCAAATATTGGAGGTAAACTTGCCCCAAGTCGTGCATTACTTGGGAGGGTTTGAGGAAATTATCCAGCTAGGGAAAACATTTTGGGAAGTTTTACAGTAATATCAATGTTATGTAATATCAGTCAAACAGTCAGGTAAAAATGAGGTGACAGTCAGTGACAACACTAGAGAACTGTACTAGAATTGTAGCTCGTCTCCAACAATGGTATTGCATATGTGATCCGTGACCGGACAATGTCGGAGTGGGGATTTATTAACTCACGAGGTAAGCCACGGTGAATTTAAAAATAGAACACACTCGAGCCATCGGAGACGAGATATTTATAGCTACTGTAGAAAACTTTCACCATTCATTCACCATTCATTCAACTTTTTCCCTTTCACACAAACGTAGAGTCCAAAAACAAGCAATTGCATTTTGCTGGGGAGAAAGTCGCATACAATAATTAGACAACTTAGATAACATTTGGCCACATTAACACATTCTGCCAATTTGACCTTTTTCAAAGAAATGTAGATATGTGCATACTACACAGCTGTCGAAACGACATTCTACTAGAACCTGTCAAATTGACTGGCACATTGCCAACAAGGAATTAGAGTATTTCCTCCAACTTGTCTTTAAACATCATAACACAAGAATCACAAGCAAAATCGTTTTACAAAAATATTTTAATTGATACAAAAGTTAGTTACCGGTAGCTAACTAGCTACTGTATAAGTTAGGTTAGCTACTTGCAGAAACAAGCGAACGAAATGCCACCTCGCTGTCAGCGTACTACTAACGTTATAGCAGGTGTGTGCGTTTATCATTTCAGTAAAGCTAAAGTTCCGTAAACAAAGTTAATACAACTTTTTGTTTGTTACTTACCATCTTTGTATGATAACTTGGACTATTCTCCCACTGTTCTTGCAACAAAAGGTCACCCCTATTTCTTGAAATCAGAGTGGTCACGAGGTGGCCAGTGAATCGTTTATACGCATGCGCCGCAAAGCTGGTGGCTCTCGGGAAATGTAGTTGAAAATCCTTCAGCCAAAGACAGTAGTACCAAATATTTGTATAACTAACTCTCATTGTTCTATCTGTGATAGTACCAAAGACAGTACAGTACGCTGGGTTAGTTATACAAATCGTTGACAGTACAGTATGCTTCAGCTGTGTACGTTGACCTTTTTAAAGTCAATGAGGTTGACAGGGGAATAAATAACTACTTTATCCATGATTCAGTACTAACATTTAAATTCCCCCTTTTATTTACTAATTACAAAAAGTCCCAAACGGTCTCTTGTGTATTTGATTGATTTATTCAGTTGAAATAAGGATACTTTAACTTCTGTTGTAAAGCTATCATTTTTATGTATAGTTTTATGGAGCTCCGCTGCTAGCCACAGGTGTTGGAGCAAGTGATGCCAATTTAGCGACTTTGTTGCTAGATTTAGAGAGATTTCATACCCCTCCAGCGACTTTTATTGGTAAAAGAGTATAGCGACAAATTTAGCTACTTTTTAAGGCTGCCCCAGTGACTTTTCTTTATGATTTAGCGACTTCTCTGTTTGTGTGTGTGCCCGCTCGGAGTTCAGCTGTGCGCCTCCGCCGGCTGCTGCGTGTCACTAGCGCCCTTTCTCCCACCGCTGTCTCCTCTTCAGCCTCTCCGCCCTCTCCCCTCTGCAGCAGCGAGTAAAGTTAATTGATTAAATCGGTTCCTTTGTTGTTAAATGACACCACATCTCTCCAAGGGATAAATAATAAAAGCAAAACTAAATATATATTTTTAAATTATATACTTTAATCTGTTTTTTTTCTGTGCTTTTAATTAGTTCAATTTTGTTCTCCTTCAAACATTCCATTTAGCAGTAGTGGTGAATGGATAAAATCACTGAGGAAGCCAAGCCAGGAGAAAAAAACATATTACATGTGTTGTGATAATTAAGATAATTGTGTTGTGATAATTAAGATAATTGTGTTGTGATAATTGCGTTGTTTACTCTATAACCTGTTAGTTCATATCGCTTGCCACCATGGGCCTAAGGCCGAGACAATAAGAAGACACAGTGGCAGAATACATTCAACCACACCTTTGTTTCATCACAAAACCAGAGAGCAACATCTGTATGGTGAAGTCCACAAACAAATAGTTACATGACCTACAGCATGGTCAAGCAAGTTAATGTTTACAACATTTTTGGACTAATAAACAGCTATGGATTTAGAACCACGGAGAGTTACTGCAACAGGATATGCCTCCACTATTCCAGCACCATTTCAACTTCAATATTTCAACATCCTCCTCTCTTTCATGACTCTGTCATACAGTACATGCTTTTAGTTTGTGTTGTCTACCTGGCTAAAATGTTTGCTCGCTAGCCTAACTTCCTTTCCTGGGAAATTATGCGCCAGGCCAGCTAGTTAACATTAGCCTACTCAGGGGCACAATGTATGCATTTATGGTTAGATCAGAATCTCTGTTATTTTAGCTAGCTGGCTAGCCAACCGGAGGACAATGACACAATGAGATGCAACAATTCAAGTTTTTTCTGTAAATGAGTTTAGCTTGTGATTGGTGTCAAGCCAAATCTAAACGGGCTTCCCTTGACACTTTTTTTTGGCGCGCCAGGTCCATTCACAGTTAAGCTCACTCAGTTTACCTCAACGCTGATTGGCTAAATATATATATATATTTTTTAAGGCTACTCTTTTTGACGAGACAGATAGATGGCCTACACATACAGACAGAGGGGCGCTGTTTCGTTCGCTCAGGTGCTTTTCCTGCGGGGATACATTCAGCCTCTTGAAAATTAAAGGAAAATGATCAAACACAGAGAGATGAAAGATAGATTTAAAAATATATATGATTATTTCTTGGTCAATTTCTTGGGGAAGCCTGACTTCCCTTGGCATCCATGAATACACACTACTGCTATTTAGTTTTTACTTTTGAGAATGTATCATTGCATGAGAGACAGGGGCAGCATAAGCCTAAAACAAACCTTTAAAAAACGACTACGTCATGACGTTATCTAGCGACTAATGGAGCAACCAACAGCTATGGGGAGGGAGGGAAGAGGAGCAGGGAGAGAAGAGGAGGAGGGAGGGAAGAGGAGGAGGGAGAGAAGAGGAGGAGGGAGGGAAGAGGAGGAGGGAGAGAAGAGGAGGAGGGAGGGAAGAGGAGGAGGGAGAGAAGAGGAGGAGGGAGAGAAGAGGAGGAGGGAGAGAAGAGGAGGAGGGAGGGAAGAGGAGGGAGAGAAGAGGAGGAGGGAGGGAAGAGGAGGAGGGAGAGAAGAGGAGGAGGGAGGGAAGAGGAGGAGGGAGAGAAGAGGAGGAGGGAGGGAAGAGGAGGAGGGAGAGAAGAGGAGGAGGGAGAGAAGAGGAGGAGGGAGAGAAGAGGAGGAGGGAGGGAAGAGGAGGAGGGAGGGAAGAGGAGGAGGGAGAGAAGAGGAGGAGGGAGAGAAGAGGAGGAGGGAGAGAAGAGGAGGGGGAGAGAGAGGAGGAGGGAGGAGGAGGGAGGGAAGAGGAGGAGGCAGAGAAGAGGAGGAGGGAGGGAAAAGGAGGAGGGAGGGAAGAGGAGGAGGCAGAGAAGAGGAGGAGGGATCGAAAAGGAGGAGGGAGGGAAGAGGAGGAGGGAGGGAAGAGGAAAAGGGAGGGAAGAGGAGGAGGCAGAGAAGAGGAGGAGGGAGAGAAGGGGTTGAGGTGATAATAAGAGAGAGAAAGGTGCATGAGTGTTGTGGAGGGAACATTGTCGATAAGATGGCGGACAGGAAAAAAGGAGAAAAGTGGAACATATTATGAGTAAATTTGATTTGAGTAAATATGGAGTGGGGAAATGCACAAACCTTCTGGAAGACCTGATGAAGGTGGAGGACAGAAAAAAAGGAGAAAAGTAGAATATGTTTTGAGTGAAATTGGAATGGGGAATTACACAGAACTTCTGGAAGAGTTGCAGAAGGAAATTGATGGTGGCGATAGTGAGGATGAATTAACTGCAGTGGCAGGTGCGGTAAAGACCGCCGAGTTTGAGCCTCACGCAGACAAAGTGATGGAGAGAAGCAACAGATGTGCTGGAATGAGATCAATATGGCTGACAGTTCTGATTATATAGATCGGGAGGATGAGGGTCAAGGATCTGAGTGGTCTGTAGTGGAAGGACATAGGAAGAGGAGAGATCACGACACTGAAAGGAGTGGTGCGTATAGTATAGAAAGCTTAAAGAGGGCCAGTGTAGGGAGCATGGATGAATTACCTGCGGCGGCAGGTGAGGTGAGGACGGCCGAGGTTGAGCTTTGTCCCAATGATGATAAAGATGATTCTGTCCCAGTGGGAGTGAGAGTTTTGGGTGGAGAAGAGGTTGGGGACTGTTGGGTTGGTGAAAGTGACTCAAAGTGGACATGTGCAGATTTTTTGAGTTTCTACTGTCCAGAAGGAGCGGCCGCTCCACACCACACGACTTGGGTCAATAACTATGAATTGCTTTTCTCTCTGGAGCAGGGCACCATTGAAAGGAGTGATACCTAGAGTGGCGTTAAGTGTTTAGGAGGATCAACTGAAGTTGGTGCGACCCAGACCCGGTGGAGAGCGTGGTGAAACAGAGAAGACACTGTCTGTCCTGCTAAGTTTGACGCAGAGTCCTTACCCGACAAAGTCAGGTTAGAATGTGTCAGTTATCCCATGAGAGCTTTTGTCCCAAACCTATTACAGTGTTTTAGGTGCCAAGCTTATGATCATGTTGCAGCAGTGTGTAGGAAGGAGATTCCTAAATGTGAGAAGTGTGCAGGAGAGCATGAGACGAAGCAATGTGTAGTATTGGTGGGAAAAGCTGTGTGTGTAAACTGTAGGAGTACCCATGGTGCTGGAGACCAGAGGTGTCCGGTGAGAGAAAGGCAGATTGAGGTAAATGATGGTCACACCAGATACTGACTGGTTTTCTAATCCACGCCCCTACCTTTTTTTTTAAGGTATCTGTGACCAACAGATGAATATCTGTATTCCTGGTTATGTGAAATCCATAGATTAGGGCCTAATGAATTTATTTCAATTGACTGATTTCCTTATATGAACTGTGACTCAGTAAAATCTTAGAATTTGTTGCATGTTGTGTTTATATTTGTTCGGTGTATACATCCAAACCTAGTTCTGAGTAAGGGTTAGGGTTTTGTAAGGGTAAGAGTTTTGGATCGATGTTGTTACCTGGGAGATCCGATTGAAGTATCTATAAGAAATTGTGCATACGTCAGATGAGGTGGCGTTGATGAGAGTAACGAGAAGTGGGCTTATTTTTTGTTGTTGTGTATCTATGGAATAGAAGGAGCATTCTCTGCGCCTCAAGAAGATATCGGATTGGAATGCATCATGTGTGGATCTTTGAAGCAGGGCGCCTATCAAGGGTGTTATCAGAGAACATCTGAGAAAATAGGCATCATTGTGAGTGTGGCTGAGAGTTTTTTGGGACTCTGGGATTTTACAGCAGAGGCATTACAATGAAGCCTGTTGATGAATGCTCTGTCCTCACAGGCACCTGAGCCTGTTTAGGGATGGGATTTGAACTGTGACTGATAGAGTGTTATGTTTTAGAAATATTTTAATTTTATTTTGTATGATGTCGGGTCCCTCCCCTTTCCGCAATGGAATACTTTAAAAAAAGACCCTGTTCAGTAGATGGTGGCAATATTTCAATAGGGGTAGTCTGCCATAAAACCCTGAAGAAGAAGAAGAAGAAGAACCAATAGCTACTGTTATTTGACTTCAGAAGTGTAAAAGGGTTTGATGGGTGGTGGTGTCCTGTCCTCCCAGGCCGATCGGCATGGTTCAGGAGAAGATACAAAGTAGAATGAATTCATATAATAGGCCAGTTGGGGGCGGTAATGCAACATATTGAACGACAACCGACCTTAAACTCCGAAGAAGAAGCAGAAGACGAAGAAGAACAGCAGCTACTGTCCTTGAGAAACAGTTGGCAACACTGGCCAGAGTTCAGGACGAAAATAAAAACGGTAACAGGGTTCCGGGAGGAGGGCGGACGCCTCGGCGGAAATGGAGTCCCTAGAGAAAGCAAGAACAAGATGGTTGTCAGGAGTAGTGCAGTATTATCATAAGGAGACGAATACTTGGAAAACGGAGGAGGAATGGAGGGAAAAAGAGAGGCAGAGGAGGTCTAAGAGAGAGAGGGAAGAAGAGGGTGAGCTTGAGTCGGATAAAAATGGTGGAAAAAAGGGAGATGGTTTGAAGAAGAATGGAAGAATGGTAGAAAGTGTAAGCAGAGGGAGCTGAAGACAGGAGGAGAAATGGAAGTGAATGAGGGTGAAGTATCGGAGGTGGTAGGTGCGGTAAAGTTATCGGAGACCGAGGTATGCGCCGAGGATCAGGATGAAGATGAGTCTGTGACAGTAGAAGGGAAGTTTATGAAAAAAGTGGACTCTTGCCTTTTGGCTGATCCATTTGTGGTTTCATGGTGGGTGAAAAAAAGAGTTGGGTAATGTGGAATCGGTGAGGGTAACCAGAAGTGGTCTAGTGATAATTGTTTATGTTTATGTTGATCAGAGGGAGAATGCGCTCGGAATAAAACGAATGGGAGCAAGAAAAGTTAATTGTTTCGTTCTCAAGAAAAGGGCACCAATGAAAGGAGTGATAACTGGGGAAGCAGTAAATATAAAAGTTCACCAGCTGAGGGGAAAGATTCTCGGTGTATGTGATGCTCGTCGTTTGATGCGACGCAGAAAGGGTGACGAGAGTGGAGAAACGGACGAGTCATTGTCTGTTCTTTTGAGTTCTGAAGATGAGTCTTTGCCTGACAAAGTAAAGTTAGGATATATAAGTTATCCTGTACAAGCATATGTGCCAAATACATTAC
Organism: Salmo salar; assembly: GCF_905237065.1. Taxonomy (NCBI): domain Eukaryota; kingdom Metazoa; phylum Chordata; class Actinopteri; order Salmoniformes; family Salmonidae; genus Salmo; species Salmo salar. Next base: position 35,027,586 of record NC_059459.1, read on the forward strand.
GTTGTTACAGGTGTCCAGCTAATGGGCATGTGGCAGCAGTGTGTAGGAGGGAGGGTCCAAGGTGTGAGAAATGTGCAGAAGGGCATGAGACAAAGGAAAGTGTAGTATTGGGGAAAGTAGTGGAATGTGTTAATTGTAGGGGTGCCCATGGAGCTGGGGATCAGAAATGTCCCATACAAGAGAGGCAGGTTGAGGTTTCCAGGGTTAGTATTGCAGAAGTTGTCATATGCTGAGGCAGTGAAGAAAGTAGAGGAAGATGGGTTAAGGGGGAGGAGTGGGGAGAGTAGTAGAGATATACCACTACAGAGGGATAGGACAAAAAGTGATATAAGTTTCCGTAAGATAGGATTTTTAGCATTTATAGCAATGGTTATCAACTGTACTGCAGGGATGGAACTGAAGTCGCAGAAAATTGAGGTTGTGGTGGCAGCTGCAGAGAGGTATTTGGGTGTGCGAGACATCAGAAGAGTTACAGGGTGTGTTAAGTGGTGATGTCCCATCCTTTCAGGATGATGGCATGAGGTAGGAATAAATACATGTAATTAGTGAAGAAGGGTGGTGTTCATTTATTTTATATAATTTTAAAATTAGTGAGTGTAGTGTTAGATGATAGGCTATTTATAGAGGGCTTTTTTTTTTTTTCAAGCGAAGTATAAGGGAGTTGTACTCCAGTCTAGTAGGTGGCGGTAATGCAACAAATTGGATCCAACCGCCATTAAACCTCATAGAAGAAGAAGAAGAAGAAGAAGAAGAAGAAGAAGACCAGCGTTCCTTCCCGCGTGTCGCGAGAACACACGTCTAGATTTCACGTGGCCAGTTTAGCTGATTATAAATGTATTATTGTAAAACATTTCCAAAATTGTTGTAACAAACAATCCAAATTGTGGGGAAAAGGCCAAAATACCCATGTGTAGAATACTTTCTCTTGGTACACGGAACCGGATAGCTAGCGTTGTTGCTTACAAGCGAAGCAGCTCTGATCAGCTGAAAAGTTGAGGGTGAAGCTTTTGGTTGCCTGGACACGGCGCTCAAATCTCCATTCCGCCCAAAACATACAGCTAGCGTTTCCTCTAGCGAGCTGGCTAAGCGGTCTTGGATGTTCATTTGTGAAGGTTTAGCTCATTTTTGTTTATATGGAACACGTCGAAATCTTTACAGCCTGGAAATCTGTTGCGCTTCACAAGCAGTCCATAGCTTGCTGAATTTGTAGTTACAGATATATAGAAAACAAGTTGCTGTTATTAGCTAGTGTTGGCTGTCTAGCCAGAACTTGCAAAAGTCCATCTTCAGTCTTCATGTTGTGATTTCATATCGGGGGAACATCGTTTCTTCAGCATCATCACAGTGTAAGTTGATGCATGCATGTATCAATAAACGTTTGAGACAACATTGGCGTTGTGTATATAGCTGCATTTGCACACAGTTTGTATGCATGTTTTAACAATCGAAAGTTATTCCAGAGACAATGCAAATAGTTGGTTTGTTTTTGCCTAAAAACAGATTCAAGAGAGCTGATTGAGGTTAGTGAGTAGCCTAAACTACATGTTGCATTTTTATGTGTTTTAAATTGAGTTGGCTTTTGACAGCTGAAAGTTGTGTGTGTGTGTGTGAGAGAGGGTGTTGCCCATCCACCACACTCCACAAAGTCAATATTATGAAAGAGTGGATTAAACCCAACTAATGATGGAATTGAATTGGCCGGGAGTATTGGGAAGAGGTCACCACAGATGAAAGGGGAAGTTTCTATGGTTTCACTATTCCTGCTCCTACAATTTAACGTTTTAAACCAAAACGTATAATGGAGATTGTTTAATTCATTGGAATAGCCCTTTATTGATAATGTTGCGAATTCGGTGGGTAGCACCGACCGGGACTCAAACCCGTGTACAGTGACTGTCAAGCCAACACCTCAACCATTACGCAAAGAGGTGAACCTCTTGACTAGGTTGGTGTTGGGTTAAGGTCGCTACATTACACATTGCCCCCTTCCTTCGGGAAAGCGTGATCCCACTCTTCTCTGTACCATGCCCCTCACGTGTACATGCCTCTCCGATGGCCATCCCACTTCTGACACCAATGTAGGGAATTCTGGGGGTAATCCTGACCAGATCTCGAACACGGGTCCAGAGACTGTCAAGCCAACACCTTAACCGTTATGCGAAGAGGTTCAAATGTCTTGACGAGGTCGCTAGGTGTTGGGTTAAGGTCGCAATAAGAATACATTCAAACATCTTGATGTGTGCCTTCACTTGGATCCTTCCCGTGTCTTTCCATTTCCCCATTTTTGTTTTGATTGTATGGAGACTGAGAGGACCCCCTGTATAGTACTGTGTGTGTGTGGTGCATGCGCAGATAGCATCTCAGTCTCTGTCAGCCGATCCTAGTGATGAATATTATAGTACCCTCATTACAGGGTCATTACATCAGTTGGACAAAGGGACCAGAGTTGTAGGTTACATCCTATCAACCCTTACTCTTCTGTGCCTCTACATGCAGAAGTGACTTTACACAGCAGGTTAGGAGAATTAATGTAGCAGGTTAGGAGAATTAACGCAGCAGATTAGGAGAATTAACACAGCAAGTTAGGAGAATTAACGCAGCAGGTTAGGGAGAATTAACGCAGCAGGTTAGGGAGAATTAACGCAGCAGGTTAGGAGAATTAACGCAGCAAGTTAGGAGAATTAACGCAGCAAGTTAGGAGAATTAACGCAGCAGGTTAGGAGAATTAACGCAGCAGGTTAGGAGAATTAACACAGCAAGTTAGGAGAATTAACGCAGCAGGTTAGGAGAATTAACGTAGCAGGTTAGGAGAATTAACGCAGCAGGTTAGGAGAATTAATGCAGCAGGTTAGGAGAATTAACACAGCAGGTTAGGAGATAGGAAAAGGTTAGGGAATGCAAAAACTCTCCCTGACATGGCCGGTGACACTTTGCTTCTTGAATGTCCAATATTTAGAAAGCTTGACCGCTGACATGGAAAACATTTTGGGACTGTATCAACCGTGGATTAAGGGACAGATTGAAATGTACAGAATGGAAGGAAATGTGGAGGGTCATGTAATTAATGAAATGTCAATATTTCTCAGTGTTTTAGAATGAGTTGCTTATTAGGCAGTATATGGATGTGTGCCTGATGCCGCCCCTCATCTCTGATTCTCTGCAGGCGTGCTTTATCAATTGCACCTATAGGCTATTTAGTGTGGTCTCAATCAAATGATCCATAGCCTATACTAGGCTATGAAGTGCATGCTCAGTGAAGCACAGAGCAAAGTTATATTTCCAAGATAGCTGCTGGGATGGTGTAAATAAAACGAGGCTGAATTACACACTGCAAAGGATATTCCAACCCTGAGCCCCGGCCTGTTTTGCTCTTGCTGATAAGGGTTTTTCTGTGTGCTGCCTAACCAGTGGCTGTGTAGGGCTACGGTGGCAGTTCAGGAGGAGAGGGAAAGGTTTTTTCCGCAAATAATCTTTGGTTAGGCAGTGTCCAAAGAAATGTGCAACTACTAGCCTATAGCCTACGTTCTGTTCAGTTTGAGAAGGAGAGTGTGAAGATGAGGAGAGTGTGAAGATGAGGAGAGTGTGAAGATGAGGAGGAGAGTGTGAAGATGAGAAGGAGAGTGTGAAAATGAGAAGGAGAGCGTGAAGATGAGGAGGACCAGAGGTCAACTACTAGCCTATAGCCTATGTTCTGTTCAGTTTGAGAAGGAGAGTGTGAAGATGAGAAGGAGAGCGTGAAGATGAGGAGGACCAGAGGTCAACTTTGATAGCTTGCTACTACTATAATTGACTTTATTAAAAACAAGATGTTTCTTGCCCATGATGTATTTATCAAGAGTTATTGACCTCACAATAACCCAGATTTTAGTAACTTACATTGTGATGCTGAAACCTGCTAACAATTATTTCTCTCTGTAATAAAGCCCTTTTGTGGGGGGGAAATCATTCTGATTGGCTGGGCCTGGCTCCCCAGTGGGTGGGTGCATCCCTGCCCAGTCATGTTAAATCCATAGATTAGGGTCTAATGAATGTATTTCAATTGACTGATTTCCTTATATGAACTATAACTCAGTAAAATCTTAGAAATTGTTGCGTTTGATATTTTTGTTCAGTATATAAAGTTATGCTTTATGCTAGAGAAACAAGCTGTAAAATAGCCAGGAAAGATGTGACTCTGATGCACAAGGGGATATCATTGTTTTGTTTCTTTGACATTCAGAGGCTGACTTTGCCTTGGAAGTCATCTAATTATGTCACTATCAATTGATTAAAGCTGCTAACTTTCTATAGAATAGAACGACGCTTAAACCCCTGTCTGGGGTGAAAGGTAGGCCTTCTCTGTCTGGGGGGGAAAGGTTGGCCTTCTCTGTCTGGGGTGGAAAGGTTGGCCTTCTCTGTCTGGGGGTGAAAGGTAGGCCTTCTCTGCCTGGGGGTGGAAAGGTTGGCCTTCTCTGTCTGGGGGGAAAGGTAGGCCTTCTCTGTCTGGGGGGGAAAGGTAGGCCTTCTCTGTCTGGGGGGGGAAAGGTAGGCCTTCTCTGTCTGGGGTGGAAAGGTAGGTCTTCTCTGTCTGGGGGGGAAAGGTAGGCCTTCTCTGTCTGGGGGGGAAAGGTAGGCCTTCTCTGTCTGGGGGGGAAAGGTAGGCCTTCTCTGTCTGGGGTGGAAAGGTTGGCCTTCTCTGTCTGGGGTGGAAAGGTAGGCCTTCTCTGCCTGGGGGGGAAAGGTTGGCTTTCTCTGTCTGGGGGGAAAGGTAGGCCTAACTTTTGAAAGTACCGTGATCAAAATTCTTAATGACGTCTCAGATTTAATAATTTATTAATAGTGACAGTTTCGTTGCAAACAAGACAGACTGATTTGGCATTGAAAAAAATATGATGAACTCATAGGCTTATCTCTCTGTCCATTCTTAGCCTGTAATTTCTGTCATTTGTGTGGTATTAAAAAATATTCCGCTAATATGTAAAATTATGTAGAAGGCTGCAGCTACTCTTCCTGGGGTTTATTATGGATCCCCATTAGTTCCTGCCAAGGCAGCAGCTACTCTTCCTGGGGTTTATTATGGATCCCCATTAGTTCCTGCCAAGGCAGCAGCTACTCTTCCTGGGGTTTATTATGGATCCCCATTAGTTCCTGCCAAGGCAGCAGCTACTCTTCCTGGGGTTTATTATGGATCCCCATTAGTTTCTGCGAAAGCAGCAGCTACTCTTCCTGGGGTTTATTATGGATCCCCATTAGTTCCTGCCAAGGCAGCAGCTACTCTTCCTGGGGTTTATTATGGATCCCCATTAGTTCCTGCCAAGGCAGCAGCTACTCTTCCTGGGGTTTATTATGGATCCCCATTAGTTCCTGCCAAGGCAGCAGCTACTCTTCCTGGGGTTTATTATGGATCCCCATTAGTTTCTGCCAAGGCAGCAGCTACTCGTCCTGGGGTTTATTATGGATCCCCATTAGTTCCTGCCAAGGCAGCAGCTACTCTTCCTGGGGTTTATTATGGATCCCCATTAGTTCCTGCCAAGGCAGCAGCTACTCTTCCTGGGGTTTATTATGGATCCCCATTAGTTCCTGCCAAGGCAGCAGCTACTCTTCCTGGGGTTTATTATGGATCCCCATTAGTTTCTGCGAAAGCAGCAGCTACTCTTCCTGGGGTTTATTATGGATCCCCATTAGTTCCTGCCAAGGCAGCAGCTACTCTTCCTGGGGTTTATTATGGATCCCCATTAGTTCCTGCCAAGGCAGCAGCTACTCTTCCTGGGGTTTATTATGGATCCCCATTAGTTTCTGCGAAAGCAGCAGCTACTCGTCCTGGGGTTTATTATGGATCCCCATTAGTTCCTGCCAAGGTAGCAGCTACTCTTCCTGGGGTTTATTATGGATCCCCATTAGTTCCTGCCAAGGCAGCAGCTACTCTTCCTGGGGTTTATTATGGATCCCCATTAGTTTCTGCGAAAGCAGCAGCTACTCGTCCTGGGGTTTATTATGGATGCTTGTGTCTGTGGAAAAGATGCCTGGGGAGAGAAACAGTTGTGTACTGTATGGCCGTCCGCATTGGTGAGAGTGGAGCTCCCTGTGATCTGACCATGCTCTGTTATTTTATTTATTACTTGTGTTATCACATTGTTTTCAGCTGTAGCCTATATCCCTATAACACTCTCAAATGTTTTTAATAACTTCTGTAGAGTTTGTCCTCGCCACTGTGCTTCTACATCTGCATTGCTTTCTCTTTGGGGTTTTAGGCTGGGTTTCTGTTTGGCACTTTGTGACGACTGCTGATGTAAAAGAGCCCCAAGAGGAGATGGGAGCTGTGATTGTTGGCACACACTGATCTCTGATGCCTGCAGCTGTCAATTAAAACATGTGTGATGACAGTGTGTCCTTACTCCACAGTGTATCCCCTCTTTCCATTCTTCTTCCTTCCAGACCACTTTCCCCTCTTCTCTCCTCATCAACCTTCGCCCTCTCCCTCTCTTCTTCACTCCCTTTCCTCCTATCTCTCTCTCCCCCTCTCCTATCTCCTCCTCCTCCTCCTCTTCATCCCCAGGGAGTGCAGCCCAGTCCTCCTCCTCTTCATCCCCAGTGAGGGCAGCCCAGTCCTCCTCTTCCTCTTCATCCCCAGTGAGGGCAGCCCAGTCCTCCTCTTCCTCTTCATCCCCAGTGAGGGCAGCCCAGTCCTCCACCTCTTCATCCCCAGTGAGGGCAGCCCAGTCCTCCACCTCTTCATCCCCAGTGAGGGCAGCCCAGTCCTCCTCTTCCTCTTCATCCCCAGTGAGGGCAGCCCAGTCCTCCTCTTCCTCTTCATCCCCAGTGAGGGCAGCCCAGTCCTCCTCTTCCTCTTCATCCCCAGTGAGGGCAGCCCAGTCCTCCACCTCTTCATCCCCAGTGAGGGCAGCCCAGCCCTCCACCTCTTCATCCCCAGTGAGGGCAGCCCAGTCCTCCTCTTCCTCTTCATCCCCAGTGAGGGCAGCCCAGTCCTCCACCTCTTCATCCCCAGTGAGGGCAGCCCAGTCCTCCACCTCTTCATCCCCAGTGAGGGCAGCCCAGTCCTCCACCTCTTCATCCCCAGTGAGGGCAGCCCAGTCCTCCACCTCTTCATCCCCAGTGAGGGCAGCCCAGTCCTCCACCTCTTTGTCCCCAGGGAGTATAGCACAGTGACCCTACAGTCAAGATAGCTAACCCTCCACAGTACCTTCTCTACTATCTAGCCAGCCCGGACAGAAGCACAAAACAATCTAGAATATATAGAAAAAGTCATCATTACTTATTTATTCCTGTTTACAGTGTCAGTTTCAACCAGGCACTGACGTTATCCACCTAAGAAACACTGATAAGCAGATGTGGGAGCAGCTGACCTGTAATAATGTTCAGGCTGGGAGGAGATTTACTGCATGTGTTATAAGAATGGAAAAAACAGTCAATCATAATCATCGATTGTGATCTTTTTCACGCTGTGAGATTTTCTACATGACAGAGGGCAGACTATAGCTACCACTCTTATCTCCCTCTCAGCCCAGATAGCCTAGCGTTCCATAAACCCTCCTGATAGCAGCACAACCAGTCTTCCACACACACCACGGATGCATCCCAAATGGCACCCTATTCCCTATATAGTGCACTACTTTTCACCAGGGCCCATAGGGTGCCATTTTGAGACTCATTCTAAAAACGATCAACATCCCCCATGGCTGATTTTATATCACCATCGCTGTCCTGCCAGACATTGTAGACATCATTATTACTGATCTGCATCTCAACAATGTAACGTATTCCGTCGTCACATTCTCTTGACTTGGATGAGGTGTTAGATGGAAGATGCCCTAGGAAGAGGATCAGGATCAGAGCCTGTATCCACGAAGAGGTGATCTAGGATCTGTTTTCTTTTAGAGCATAATGAATAAGACTATGGACAGCCAGGGGTGGGACCTGATCCTAGATCAGCAATCAGACTTGAGGCTTTTTAAATACAGGCCCTGGACCAGGCACTATTTTATCAAGTATTGCAGTGCAGACAGTGACAGACAGTGGCTCAATTGTTTGGTATAGAATAGGTTATCTGTCCCCTGTTATTGACTGGTAGACAAATGCAGTAACCTCATGAGAACACTAGATGTCAGTGTTGGGCTGTGTTGATCCTGGTGTTTGTTCTTGCATGTTGCTGGGTTTGGTCTGAAGGGATGGGTAACTCCAGTCCTCAGGGGTGGGCAACTCTAGTCCTCAGGGGGGGGTAACTCCAGTCCTCAGAGGGGGGGTAACTCCAGTCCTCAGGGGGGGGTAACTCCAGTCCTCAGGGATGGGTAACTCCAGTCCTCAGGGATGGGTAACTCCAGTCCTCAGGGGTGGGGTAACTCCAGTCCTCAGGGGTGGGGTAACTCCAGTCCTCAGAGGGGGGTGTAACTCCAGTCCTCGGGGGGGAACTCCAGTCCTCGGGGGGGAACTACAGTCCCCGGGGGGGTAACTCCAGTCCTCAGGGGCCTGATTGGTGTCACACTTTCTCTCCATCCTAGTAAACACACCTGATTTAAACTAATTGCATTCTAAACTGATCATGATTAGTTGATGATTGGAGTCAGGTGTGTTAGCTGGGACTGGGGCAAAACTGTGACACCAATCAGGACACCTGAGGACTGGAGTTTCCCAGGCCTGCTGGCTATGTATGGTGTATTTACAGCCTAGTCTGAGTACACAGAATGAAGAAATGCATGAATAATCTATTTTCCACTGTCTTCACCAGGCTTCCCTTGGCTGAGAACATTCTGTGTAGAGATTGTTAAGAACAAATTATTATTTACAATGACGGCCTAGGAACAGTGGGTTAACTGCCTTGTTCAGGGGCAGAACGACTGATTTTTACCTTGTCAGCTTGGGGATTTGATCTAGCAACCTTTCGGCCCAACTCTCTAACCACTAGGCTACCTGCTGGTTACTGGCCCAACGCTCTAACCACTAGGCTACCTGCTGGTTACTGGCCCAACGGTCTAACCACTAGGCTACCTGCTGGTTACTGGCCCAACTCTCTAACCACTAGGCTACCTGCTGGTTACTGGCCCAACGGTCTAACCACTAGGCTACCTGCTGGTTACTGGCCCAACGCTCTAACCACTAGGCTACCTGCTGGTTACTGGCCCAATGGTCTAACCACTAGGCTACCTGCTGGTTACTGGCCCAACTCTCTAACCACTAGGCTACCTGCTGGTTACTGGCCCAACGGTCTAACCACTAGGCTACCTGCTGGTTACTGGCCCAACGGTCTAACCACTAGGCTACCTGCTGGTTACGGGCCCAACTCTCTAACCACTAGGCTACCTGCTGGTTACTGGCCCAACGGTCTAACCACTAGGCTACCTGCTGGTTACTGGCCCAACGGTCTAACCACTAGGCTACCTGCTGGTTACTGGCCCAACGCTCTAACCACTAGGCTACCTGCTGGTTACTGGCCCAACTCTCTAACCACTAGGCTACCTGCTGGTTACTGGCCCAATGCTCTAACCACTAGGCTACCTGCTGGTTACTGGCCCAACTCTCTAACCACTAGGCTACCTGCTGGTTACTGGCCCAACGCTCTAACCACTAGGCTACCTGCTGGTTACTGGTCCAACTCTCTAACCACTAGGCTACCTGCTGGTTACTGGTCCAACGCTCTAACCACTAGGCTACCTGCTGGTTACTGGCCCAACTCTCTAACCACTAGGCTACCTGCTGGTTACTGGCCCAACTCTCTAACCACTAGGCTACCTGCTGGTTACTGGCCCAACTCTCTAACCACTAGGCTACCTGCTGGTTACTGGCCCAACGCTCTAACCACTAGGCTACCTGCTGGTTACTGGCCCAACGCTCTAACCACTAGACTACCTGCTGGTTACTGGCCCAACTCTCTAACCACTAGGCTACCTGCTGGTTACTGGCCCAACACTCTAACCACTAGGCTACCTGCTGGTTACTGGCCCAACCCTCTAACCACTAGGCTACCTGCTGGTTACTGGCCCAACTCTCTAACCACTAGGCTACCTGCTGGCTACTGGCCCAACCCTCTAACCACTAGGCTACCTGCTGGTTACTGGCCCAACTCTCTAACCACTAGGCTACCTGCTGGTTACTGGTCCAACGCTCTAACCACTAGGCTACCTGCTGGTTACTGGCCCAACACTCTAACCACTAGGCTACCTGCTGGTTACTGGCCCAACTCTCTAACCACTAGGCAACCTGCTGGTTACTGGCCCAATGGTCTAACCACTAGGCTAGCTGCCGCCCCAGGAGGCCTATTCTTAACAACCCTTGCACATTGCTGTTGATAACAATGGCCTTTAACCAGAAATAGCCTTCAGTTCAGTTGCCTTTGAGTTGTTGTGATTGTTGCGTAGTGCGTTTAAGACATGTCTGCAGGGTTCTAAGTGTGTCCTCTGCCTTGACGTGCTGCTCGCTCATTAACTGAAAACCCAAGCAGGTTTGAATCAAGTTGGTGCCAAGTGTCAGCTTGCACCAAACACTCACTCAGACTGCATCCCAGAGCTGCAGGAGACTGAGGGTACGTCCTGAGTGACACCCTATTCCCTAAACCTTAGAGCTGCAGGAAACTGAGATTACGTCCCAAATAGCACCCTAGTCAAAAGTAGTGCACTTTATAGGGTGCCATTTGGGATGCAAAAAAGGACTCAAGAAGACAACCCCAGGCATGCTGTTAGAGAAGCTGCCGGTCTCCACGCACACGCAGGCTCTTGGCAGAGGTACAGGCCAATTCATAATGAATAATAATAACACACACCTCATTTTCACTTCAGAAGTGTGTTCCCCCTAGCAACCTCCCCCCTCTATCCTTCTCTCTCTTTTCTTTCTCCCGCTCTCTCTCTTCGTCTCTCTCTCTCTCCGTCACTCTCTTTCTGTCGCGCTCTGTCTCTTTCACACAATTCAATTCAATGGTTGTCGTGGGAAACATATGTTTACCTTGCCAAAAAAAGTGGACTAGTGTGCAAATAGTTCAAGCATGAAAGTTAAAATAAACATAAATATTGGTTGTATTTACAATAGTGTTTGTTCTTCAGTGGTTGACCTTTTCTGGTGGCAACAGGTCACAAATCTTGCTGCTGTGATGGCACACTGCGGTATTTCACCCAGTAGATATGGGAGTTTATCAAAATTGGATTTGTTTTCAAATTCTTCATGGATCTTTGTAATCTAAGGGAAATATGTGTCTCTGATATGGTCATACATTTGGCAGGAGGTTAGGAAGTGCAGCTCAGTTTCCACCTCATTTTGTGGGCAGTGTGCACATAGCCTGTCTTCTCTTGAGAGCCAGGTCTGCCTACGGCGGCCTTTCTCAATAGCAAGGCTATGCTCACTGAGTCTATACATAGTCAAAGTTTTCCTTAATTTTGGCTCAGTCACAGTGGTCAGGTATTCTGCCCTTCTTGCCTTGTCTCTCAGATCGTTCACATCTTTGTGGAAGTTACCTGTGGTGCTGATGTTTAGGCTGAGGTATGTGTCGTATTTTGTGTGCTCTAGGGCAACCGTGACTAGATGGAAATTGTATTTGTGGTCCTGGCAACTAGACCTTTTTTGGAACACCATTATTTTTGTCTTACTGAGATTTACGGTCAGGGCCCAAGTCTGACAGAATCTGTGCAGAAGCTCTAGGTGCTGCTGTAGGCCCTCCATGGTTGGTGACAGAAGCATCAGATCATCAGCAAACAGTAGACATTTGACTTCAGAATCTAGTAGGGTGAGGCCGGGTGCTGCAGACTGTTCAAGTGCCCTCTCCAATTCGTTGAGATATATGTTGAAGAGGGTGGGGCTCAAGCTGCATCCCTATCTCACCACCCGGCCCTGAGGAAAGAAAGTTATGTTTTTTGACAATTTTAACCGCACACTTGTTGTTTGTGTATATGGATTTTATGTCGTATGTTTTCCCCCAACACCACTTTCCATCAATTTAGATAGCAGACCCTCATGCCAAATTGAGTCAGATTTAAAAAAATCAACAAAGCATTAAAAGACTTAGCCTTTGTTTTGGTTTGTTTATTTGTCAATAAGGGTGTGCAGGGTGAATATGTGGTCTGTCTTACGGCAATTTGGTAAAAAGCCAATTTGACATTTGCTCTGGACATTGTTTTCACTGAGGAAATGTAGGAGTCTGCTGTTAGTGATAATGCAGAGGATTTTCCCAAAGTTGCTGCTGACGCATATCCCACGGTAGTTATTGGGGTCGAATTTGTCTCCACTTTTGTGGATGGGGGGGGATCAGTCCTTGGTTCTAAGTATTGGGGAAGATGCCAGAGCTAAGGATGATGTTAAAGTGTTTTAGTATAGCCAATTGGAATTTGTTGTCTGTATATTTGATCATTTCATTGAGGATCCCATCAACACCACAGTCTTTTTGGGGTTGAAGGGTTTCCATTTTGTCCTGTAGTTCATTCAATGTAATTGAATAGCTGACTCTAATATTTTAAATGTATCATATATATGTTTTTGTTGTCTGTTCTTTGTTAAAGGGCCAAAAAGATTGGAGAAGTGGTTTATCCAGACATCTCCAGCTCTTCATGTTGTTGTTGGTTTAGTGTTTTCCAATTTTCCCAGAAGTGGTTAGATTCTATGGATTCTTCAATTACATTGAGCTGATTTCTGTTCCTTCTTTTTCCGTAGTGTATTTCTGTATTATTTTAGTGCTTCACCATAGTGAAGGCGTAGACTCAGGTTTTCTGGTCCTCTATGTTTTTGGTTGGACAGGTTCCTCAATTCCTTTCTTAGGTTATTGCATTCTTCATCAAACCATTTCTCATTGTTGTTCATTTTATACTATTTAGGGTTTCTACAGCCAAGTTTACACCTTCACTATCACAGTGAAACATTTTGTCAAGGAACTTGTATTTGTTGTTGCCTAATTGTTTTCTGTTAGGTTTCTACACTACTTTCTTTCCATCTGTAGCATTTCTTAATGGTATGCAGGCTGTTCAGTTTTGATGCCTCATGATAATTGCATGAACATTGCTCTGTTCAAGTAGGCTGTGATTTTGCTGTGATCTGATAGGGGTGTCAGTGGGCTGACAGTGAACGCTCTGACAGTGAACGCTCTGACAGTGAACGCTCTGACAGTGAACGCTCTGACAGTGAACGCTCTGACAGTGAACACTCTGACTGTGAACGCTCTGACAGTGAACGCTCTGACTGTGAACGCTCTGACTGTGAACGCTCTGACTGTGAACGCTCTGACTGTGAACGCTCTGACTGTGAACGCTCTGACTGTGAACGCTCTGACTGTGAACGCTCTGACAGTGAACGCTCTGACAGTGAACGCTCTGACTGTGAACGCTCTGACTGTGAACGCTCTGACTGTGAACGCTCTGACTGTGAACGCGTTTAGGTCACCACATACTAGTACATGTCCCTGGGTCTGCAATGATTGATCTCTCTGTTTCTCTCTCTCTCTCTCTGTCTCTCTCATTAGCCTCTCTCTCTCGCTCTCTCTCTACCACTCTCTTACTCTCTCTCTCTACCTCTCCCTTTCTGTCACTCCCTCTCTCCCTGTCTTTCTCTCCCTCCGGTGTTTGCACAAGCAAATGGGCCGTGAAACAGGTAACGGAATCAAAGCACATTTGTTTCATTGGGTCGTTGATTGATGGAGGCTTCATGATGTCTCCATTTCCTCAACAAACGTCTGTCTTGTTTCCTTCCGCCACAGAAGATCCTCATCTGTTCCCATTTAACACTAATACAGACTATCAGTTCCCATTTAACACTAATACAGACTATCAGTTCCCATTTAACACTAATACAGACTATCAGTTCCCATTTAACACTAATACAGACTATCAGTTCCCATTTAACACTAATACAGACTATCAGTTCCCATTTAACACTAATACAGACTATCAGTTCCCATTTAACACTAATACAGACTATCAGTTCCCATTTAACACCAATACAGACTATCTGTTCCCATTTAACACTAATACAGACTATCAGTTCCCATTTAACACTAATACAGACTATCAGTTCCCATTTAACACCAATACAGATTATCTGTTCCCATTTAACACTAATACAGACTATCAGTTCCCATTTAACACTAATACAGACTATCAGTTCCCATTTAACACCAATACAGATTATCTGTTCCCATTTAACACTAATACAGACTATCAGTTCCCATTTAACACCAATACAGACTATCTGTTCCCATTTAACACCAATACAGACTATCTGTTCCCATTTAACACCAATACAGACTATCAGTTCCCATTTAACACTAATACAGACTATCTGTTCCCATTTAACACTAATACAGACTATCTGTTCCCATTTAACACTAATACAGACTATCAGTTCCCATTTAACACTAATACAGACTATCTGTTCCCATTTAACACTAATACAGACTATCAGTTCCCATTTAACACTAATACAGACTATCTGTTCCCATTTAACACTAATACAGACTATCAGTTCCCATTTAACACTAATACAGACTATCAGTTCTAGAAAGGTGAGAAAAAGGAGGTTCATGTCTCTTTTTGTTTCACTTCAGTGATTGTTGATGAGTTCTTTCATCTTGGTGTGTGTCCCAAATGGCACCCTACCATACATATTCCCTCTGGGCCCTGGTCAAAAGTAGTGCTCTATGTAGGAAATAGGGTGCCATTTGGTATGTACTGTAGTCCCTTGGTATGTGTCACTCCAAGGCTCAGCAGCTTCTTCCTGCCAACACAAGAGGGCGCTAGACAGCCACAAGTCCAAGATCTTCCGTTGTATCTTTCCAGCTACTCGTTTCCCTTGCCCTCTGTGTTTTTGACACTCCCGACACAAACACACTTATTTTTTTCTAAACGCAGCAGAGGATAACTGAAAATGTGACAACAACGTGTTCTGATATGGCAGCAGGCAGCGCCTCATGTCAACTTAAAGGTGGGTTTTTTCATTTCATCGTCGTTGTTGTTGTGGGTTTAACAACGAAAATCAAGCAAGTACCCCACTCAACATGTCTCCCAAATGTCACCATATTCCCTACATAGTGCACTACTTTTAAGTCTACGAGACCTGGTCAAAAGTAGTACACAACATAGGAATAGTGTGCCCTTTGTGACTCAAAGCAACATCACTCCACCACCACCTTTTCATTAGCCCAAATCCATCCAACTGGACAGTCAGGTCAGAGATCCAGGGGGCTGTTGGGTCTCGTCTGGCGTTCACACCTCCTTGCACAGCCATAAAGGGCCACGTGGTGCTGCCAATGGGGCCACAGCCATAAAGGGCCACGGGGTGCTGCCAATGGGGCCACAGCCATAAAGGGCCACAGGGTGCTGCCAATGGAGCCACAGCCATAAAGGGCCACAGAGTGCTGCCGAGGGGGCCACAACCATAAAGGGCCACAGGGTTCTGCCGAGTGTTTGTCGCCAAAGTGTTGATTTTGTGTGTGTGTGTAAAAGGAATGGTTTCCCCCACAACAAGACAGTGGTTTAGATTAAGGGCCATTTTGACTACTGCCCTGGGTCACACCACAGAGGATAGCCAGGATAGTTTGGGTTGCTGTGCCAACGGGATAGGCCCGACCCGTTGTCCTGGCAGTGGTAAACTTGTGTACACGTGCAGGAGGGGAGAACAGGGAGGGAGAGGAGGAAGGTAAGGAGGAAAGACGAGGTGCCCACTCGGTGTCACGTGTCAGAGAAATGGGGGCTTGTGGTTTTCACCAGGACGTGGACACACACACACACACACACACGGCCTATACACAGACACACAGCTTTCTGCAGAGATATATGACATGTTCCTACTACTCTCTCTCTCACACACATACACACAGAAGCACGGCCTAGCCCAATGAAGCAGCACCTCACATGGCTGATCCAGGTGAGAGGCGGTGTGTGTGTGTGTGTGTGTGTGTGTGTGTGTGTGTGTGTGTGTGTGTGTGTGTGTGTTCTCACACAATAGCCTGAGAGGGTGTAGTGTAGATTGTGTGTGTTGATCAGGGCAGGGTGAGTCAGTGTGACGGTGATGATGACTTAAGCCTTCCACACTATCTCCAGCTAGCCATGGAATTACTCATAGGATGGCAACCTATTCCCTACATAGTGCACTACTTTTAAAGTCATGCCAAATGGCACCCTATTCCATTTCCAAAGTAGTACACTGTATAGGGAATAGGGTCCCCTTTAGGACGCACCCAGAGCCACCCTCACAGCAGTGAAGACAGACGAGACCCTGAGAGAAGTTGTAGCTTTGAGACATTGAAGTTATTAAGTATGATGTTCACAAGTTGTCGTAGTAAAAGGCTGATTTTCTGGATTGACAACGGACACATCTGTTTGTCCATAAGCCCAGCTAACAGAGTTAACCAGGAACACAGTGGAAGATACATTTACCTCAAATGGCCACGGTTCTTGAATTTGCCAAAAGTCCTTCAGCACAGAGCCTGTCGACCAATCATTTCTTTACCCTCCACATAACACAACGGTTTTCTCAACCAATGGTCTAGGTGCTTTTGGTCGTACGCGCTCAAGTGGCTATTGCACAGTCTTCTAATAAAGGTGACTAAATGTACAGATGGCTAACAGGCTGGAGGAAAAGCTACATGAAATCACAAACACACCGCGGGTCTCTGGGGAACTAAACAGGCCGATACAGAACATCCCAAATGGAGTCCTATTCCCTATATAGTGCACTACTTTTGACCGGGGCCTAAAGGGAATAGGGTGCTATTTGAGACTCTGACATAGACTATACATGGTAAAGGAAAAGTGACATTGTCTAAGACTTAGTGGGGGTACGGTACGCTCCGACGGCAGAATAGCATAAACCTGTGGAAAATCAGGTTTGGAATGGGTGGGCTTCACCTTAAAGCTGCTTCAGAATGAAGGAGAGGGTCAGATCTAGAGGTCTGCAGGAAGAAGGAAACAATATGGTGTCTCTCATGTGGCCTGGAAAGGGACAGACTGGCAGGTTATGGTGATTTACAAAGAATGGATTCCTAAAAGATTTGTGTATGCAGTAGCATGCATCTAATTTTGGGTTTAGCTCATTTCTGATTACTTGTTCAAAGTTGTTAGAATATGTTCCAGATTTGTCACAATATATTATAATTATTATAAATGACACCTTTATTTATGGGAACGAGGGAGTCCTCATTCCTATAGTGCAGCACAACATTACAAAGTACATAATAAGGAATTACTGACACAATTTGACCAATCAAAGGCTCATTATGAAATATTCTGACAGGACTTGACAGGACCTGACAAGACAGGACCTGAGAAGACAGGACCTGACAAGACAAGACAGGACAGGACCTGAGAAGACAGGACCTGACAAGACAGGACTTGACCTAGCAAAGAACTGCACCACTACCATTGTCTGGAGAAGTTTTCTCTCTGCTAAAAGTGTGTGAGTGTGAGGTGTAGTAGGATGGACGCAGGCCATGGCATTGCTTGGAGTGCTGAAGCTTTGTGCCCGCTGAGGAGGGCTATTGGACGTGTGTGTGTTTACACATGGCTGGTCACTTGGACCTTCCGTCAGATGGAGGGCCGCCAGGTGTGTGTCTGTGTGTGTCGCTCTGTAGGGTGGACGCGTTTCAGACCTCTGCAGCTTCTCAGGCTGAGAGGTGAAAGGGCTAAAAGAGGTACCTGGTCCGTCTCAGGCAGAGAGGTGAAAGGGCTAAAAGAGGTACCTGCTCCGTCTCAGGCTGATAGGTGAAAGGGCTAAAAGAGGTACCTGGTCCGTCTCAGGCAGAGAGGTGAAAGGGCTAAAAGAGGTACCTGGTCCGTCTCAGGCTGAGAGGTGAAAGGGCTAAAAGAGGTACCTGGACTGTCTCAGGCTGAGAGGTGAAAGGGCTAAAAGAGGTACCTGGTCCGTCTCAGGCTGAGAGGTGAAAGGGCTAAAAGAGGTACCTGGTCCGTCTCAGGCTGAGAGGTGAAAGGGCTAAAAGAGGTACCTGGTCCGTCTCAGGCTGAGAGGTGAAAGGGCTAAAAGAGGTACCTGGTCCGTCTCAGGCTGAGAGGTGAAAGGGCTAAAAGAGGTACCTGGTCCGTCTCAGGCTGAGAGGTGAAAGGGCTAAAAGAGGTACCTGGTCCGTCTCAGGCTGAGAGGTGAAAGGGCTAAAAGAGGTACCTGGTCCGTCTCAGGCTGAGAGGTGAAAGGGCTAAAAGAGGTACCTGGTCCGTCTCAGGCTGAGAGGTGAAAGGGCTAAAAGAGGTACCTGGTCCGTCTCAGGCTGAGAGGTGAAAGGGCTAAAAGAGGTACCTGGTCCGTCTCAGGCTGAGAGGTGAAAGGGCTAAAAGAGGTACCTGGTCCGTCTCAGGCTGAGAGGTGAAAGGGCTAAAAGAGGTACCTGGTCCGTCTCAGGCTGAGAGGTGAAAGGGCTAAAAGAGTTACCTGGTCCGTCTCAGGTAGAGAGCTCAGTAGCTATAGTAGCTAGTGGGGTCCTGTATGGCTCAATTGGTAGAACATGGTGCTTGCAACACCAGTAATGTTGGTTTGATTCCCGCTGGGGCCAACCATACCAAAAATCTATGCATGCATAACTGTAAGTCGCTTTACATAAAAACGTATGCTAAATGGCATATTATTATATTATATTAGCGATACATAGGCAGGAATGGAAATTGATAATATACACTCATTCCCATGCCCATGAAAGAGCGAAGTCTGTCAGCTTTTTCACTTTCCATTCTGACATTATGCTACTTGTTTAACAGCAACCAGGAACAGATTAGCTTAGATTAGTTTCTGCTGAAACGTTCCTTTCTACTTTAGAATCGACCTACGTTTCCTGGGTTACTTGAGGCCTAGGAGAGAGGTCAGGTAGATTCCTCAGTGAGTACCTTTCTGTTAGCCTGCTTCAACATGCCGTGTTGTTTTGCAGAGTCTGAACCATGACTTTAAGGTTCAGTCACTAATAACAGTAGACATGTTATTCTGACGGGTTTGTCGTCTCATGACGCCATTGTTGGAACCAAGCCAAGGCAACCGCCGGTCCATGACAATAACTTAACATCTTATCCTCCTACCTGGTAAAGGTCCTTAGTAATGTCAACTTATCCTCCTACCTGGTAAAGGTCCTTAGTAATGTCAACTTATCCTCCTACCTGGTAAAGATCCTTAGTAATGTCAACTTATCCTCCAACCTGGTAAAGATCCTTAGTAATGTGAACTTATCCTCCTACCTGGTAAAGATCCTTAGTAATGTCAACTTATCCTCCTACCTGGTAAAGATCCTTAGTAATGTCAAATGCTAGAAATAGGCTGTCCATAATGAGGAGTAGGCTGTCCACAATGAGGAGTAGGCTGTCCACAATGAGAGGAGTAGACTGTCCACAATGAGAGGAGTAGGCTGTCCACAATGAGAGGAGTAGACTGTCCACAATGAGAGGAGTAGACTGTCCACAATGAGAGGATTAGGCTGTCCACAATGAGAGGAGTAGACTGTCCACAATGAGAGGAGTAGGCTGTCCACAATGAGAGGAGTAGGCTGTCCACAATGAGGAGTAGGCTGTCCACAATGAGAGGAGTAGACTGTCCACAATGAGAGGAGTAGACTGTCCACAATGAGAGGAGTAGGCTGTCCACAATGAGAGGAGTAGGCTGTCCACAATGAGAGGAGTAGGCTGTCCACAATGAGAGGAGTAGGCTGTCCACAATGAGAGGAGTAGGCTGTCCACAATGAGGAGTAGGCTGTCCACAATGAGAGGAGTAGACTGTCCACAATGAGAGGAGTAGGCTGTCCACAATGAGAGGAGTAGGCTGTCCACAATGAGGAGTAGACTGTCCACAATGAGGAGTAGACTGTCCATAATGAGAGGAGTAGGCTGTCCACAGTGAGAGGAGTAGGCTGTCCACAATGAGAGGAGTAGACTGTCCATAATGAGAGGAGTAGGCTGTCCACAATGAGGAGTAGACTATCCATAATGAGAGGAGTAGGCTGTCCACAATGAGGAGTAGACTGTCCATAATGAGGAGTAGACTATCCATAATGAGGAGTAGACTGTCCATAATGAGGAGTAGGCTGTCCACAATGAGGAGTAGGCTGTCCACAATGAGAGGAGTAGGCTGTCCACAATGAGAGGAGTAGGCTGTCCACAATGAGGAGTAGACTGTCCACAATGAGGAGTAGACTGTCCATAATGAGGAGTAGACTGTCCACAATGAGGAGTAGACTGTCCATAATGAGGAGTAGGCTGTCCACAATGAGGAGTAGCCTGTCCATAATGAGAGGAGTAGGCTGTCCACAATGAGAGGAGTCGACTGTCCACAATGAGAGGAGTAGGCTGTCCACAATGAGAGGAGTAGGCTGTCCACAATGAGGAGTAGACTGTCCACAATGAGGAGTAGACTGTCCATAATGAGAGGAGTAGGCTGTCCACAATGAGGAGTAGACTGTCCACAATGAGGAGTAGACTGTCCATAATGAGGAGTAGACTGTCCACAATGAGAGGAGTAGGCTGTCCACAATGAGAGGAGTAGGCTGTCCACAATGAGAGGAGTAGACTGTCCACAATGAGAGGAGTAGGCTGTCCACAATGAGAGGAGTAGACTGTCCACAATGAGGAGTAGACTGTCCACAATGAGGAGTAGACTGTCCACAATGAGAGGAGTAGACTGTCCACAATGAGAGGAGTAGGCTGTCCACAATGAGAGGAGTAGGCTGTCCACAATGAGAGGAGTAGGTTGTCCACAATGAGAGGAGTAGGCTGTCCATAATGAGGAGTAGACTGTCCACAATGAGAGGAGTAGACTGTCCACAATGAGAGGAGTAGGCTGTCCACAATGAGAGGAGTAGACTGTCCACAATGAGGAGTAGACTGTCCACAATGAGGAGTAGACTGTCCATAATGAGGAGTAGGCTGTCCACAATGAGGAGTAGGCTGTCCATAATGAGAGGAGTAGGCTGTCCACAATGAGAGGAGTAGACTGTCCACAATGAGAGGAGTAGGCTGTCCACAATGAGAGGAGTAGGCTGTCCACAATGAGGAGTAGACTGTCCATAATGAGGAGTAGACTGTCCACAATGAGAGGAGTAGGCTGTCCACAATGAGAGGAGTAGGCTGTCCACAATGAGAGGAGTAGACTGTCCACAATGAGAGGAGTAGACTGTCCACAATGAGAGGAGTAGACTGTCCATAATGAGAGGAGTAGACTGTCCACAATGAGAGGAGTAGGCTGTCCACAATGAGAGGAGTAGGCTGTCCACAATGAGAGGAGTAGACTGTCCACAATGAGAGGAGTAGACTGTCCATAATGAGAGGAGTAGACTGTCCACAATGAGAGGAGTAGGCTGTCCATAATGAGAGGAGTAGGCTGTCCATAATGAGGAGTAGAGTATCCATAATGAGAGGAGTAGGCTGTCCATAATGAGAGGAGTAGGCTGTCCACAATGAGAGGAGTAGGCTGTCCACAATGAGAGGAGTAGGCTGTCCACAATGAGAGGAGTAGACTGTCCACAATGAGGAGTAGGCTGTCCACAATGAGAGGAGTAGGCTGTCCACAATGAGAGGAGTAGGCTGTCCACAATGAGAGGAGTAGGCTGCCCACAATGAGGAGTAGACTGTCCACAATGAGAGGAGTAGGCTGTCCACAATGAGAGGAGTAGACTGTCCACAATGAGAGGAGTAGGCTGTCCACAATGAGAGGAGTAGGCTGTCCACAATGAGGAGTAGGCTGTCCACAATGAGAGGAGTAGACTGTACACAATGAGAGGAGTAGGCTGTCCACAATGAGAGGAGTAGGCTGTCCACAATGAGGAGTAGACTGTCCACAATGAGGAGTAGACTTTCCATAATGAGAGGAGTAGGCTGTCCACAATAAGAGGAGTAGGCTGTCCACAATGAGAGGAGTAGACTGTCCATAATGAGAGGAGTAGGCTGTCCACAATGAGGAGTAGACTATCCATAATGAGAGGAGTAGGCTGTCCACAATGAGGAGTGGACTATCCATAATGAGAGGAGTAGGCTGTCCACAATGAGGAGTAGACTATCCATAATGAGGAGTAGAATGTCCATAATGAGGAGTAGGCTGTCCACAATGAGGAGTAGGCTGTCCACAATGAGGAGTAGGCTGTCCACAATGAGAGGAGTAGGCTGTCCACAATGAGAGGAGTAGGCTGTCCACAATGAGGAGTAGACTGTCCACAATGAGGAGTAGACTGTCCATAATGAGGAGTAGACTGTCCACAATGAGGAGTAGACTGTCCATAATGAGGAGTAGGCTGTCCACAATGAGGAGTAGGCTGTCCATAATGAGAGGAGTAGGCTGTAAACAATGAGAGGAGTAGACTGTCCACAATGAGAGGAGTAGGCTGTCCACAATGAGGAGTAGGCTGTCCACAATGAGGAGTAGGCTGTCCACAATGAGGAGTAGGCTGTCCATAATGAGAGGAGTAGGCTGTCCACAATGAGGAGTAGACTGTCCACAATAAGGAGTAGACTGTCCACAATGAGGAGTAGGCTGTCCACAATGAGGAGTAGGCTGTCCATAATGAGAGGAGTAGGCTGTCCACAATGAGAGGAGTAGACTGTCCACAATGAGAGGAGTAGGCTGTCCACAATGAGAGGAGTAGGCTGTCCATAATGAGGAGTAGACTGTCCACAATGAGAGGAGTAGACTGTCCACAATGAGAGGAGTAGGCTGTCCACAATGAGAGGAGTAGACTGTCCACAATGAGGAGTAGACTGTCCACAATGAGGAGTAGACTGTCCACAATGAGAGGAGTAGACTGTCCACAATGAGAGGAGTAGGCTGTCCACAATGAGAGGAGTAGGCTGTCCACAATGAGAGGAGTAGGCTGTCCACAATGAGAGGAGTAGGCTGTCCACAATGAGAGGAGTAGGTTGTCCACAATGAGAGGAGTAGGCTGTCCATAATGAGGAGTAGACTGTCCACAATGAGAGGAGTAGACTGTCCACAATGAGAGGAGTAGGCTGTCCACAATGAGAGGAGTAGACTGTCCACAATGAGGAGTAGATTGTCCACAATGAGGAGTAGACTGTCCATAATCAGGAGTAGGCTGTCCACAATGAGGAGTAGGCTGTCCATAATGAGAGGAGTAGGCTGTCCACAATGAGAGGAGTAGACTGTCCACAATGAGAGGAGTAGGCTGTCCACAATGAGAGGAGTAGGCTGTCCACAATGAGAGGAGTAGACTGTCCACAATGAGGAGTAGACTGTCCATAATGAGGAGTAGACTGTCCACAATGAGAGGAGTAGGCTGTCCACAATGAGAGGAGTAGGCTGTCCACAATGAGAGGAGTAGACTGTCCACAATGAGAGGAGTAGACTGTCCACAATGAGGAGTAGGCTGTCCATAATGAGAGGAGTAGACTGTCCACAATGAGGAGTAGACTGTCCATAATGAGGAGTAGGCTGTCCACAATGAGAGGAGTAGGCTGTCCACAATTAGAGGAGTAGACTGTCCACAATGAGAGGAGTAGACTGTCCATAATGAGAGGAGTAGACTGTCCACAATGAGGAGTAGACTATCCATAATGAGAGTAGTAGACTGTCCATAATGAGATGAGTAGGCTGTCCACAATGAGAGGAGTAGGCTGTCCACAATGAGAGGAGTAGACTGTCCACAATGAGGAGTAGGCTGTCCACAATGAGAGGAGTAGGCTGTCCACAATGAGAGGAGTAGGCTGTCCACAATGAGGAGTAGACTGTCCACAATGAGAGGAGTAGGCTGTCCACAATGAGAGGAGTAGGCTGTCCACAATGAGGAGTAGGCTGTCCACAATGAGAGGAGTAGGCTGTCCACAATGAGAGGAGTAGGCTGTCCATAATGAGGAGTAGGCTGTCCATAATGAGGAGTAGGCTGTCCATAATGAGAGGAGTAGGCTGTCCACAATGAGAGGAGTAGGCTGTCCATAATGAGGAGTAGGCTGTCCATAATGAGGAGTAGGCTGTCCATAATGAGGAGTAGGCTGTCCATAATGAGGAGTAGGCTGTCCACAATGAGAGGAGTAGGCTGTCCACAATGAGAGGAGTAGGCTGTCCATAATGAGAGGAGTAGGCTGTCCACAATGAGGAGTAGACTGTCCACAATGAGGAGTAGGCTGTCCACAATGAGAGGAGTAGACTGTCCATAATGAGAGGAGTAGGCTGTCCATAATGAGAGGAGTAGACTGTCCACAATGAGGAGTAGGCTGTCCATAATGAGAGGAGTAGGCTGTCCATAATGAGAGGAGTAGGCTGTCCATAATGAGGAGTAGGCTGTCCATAATGAGGAGTAGGCTGTCCATAATGAGAGGAGTAGGCTGTCCATAATGAGAGGAGTAGGCTGTCCATAATGAGGAGTAGGCTGTCCATAATGAGGAGTAGGCTGTCCATAATGAGGAGTAGGCTGTCCATAATGAGGAGTAGGCTGTCCACAATGAGAGGAGTAGGCTGTCCACAATGAGAGGAGTAGGCTGTCCATAATGAGAGGAGTAGGCTGTCCACAATGAGGAGTAGACTGTCCACAATGAGGAGTAGGCTGTCCACAATGAGAGGAGTAGACTGTCCATAATGAGAGGAGTAGGCTGTCCATAATGAGAGGAGTAGGCTGTCCACAATGAGTGGAGTAGGCTGTCCATAATGAGAGGAGTAGGCTGTCCACAATGAGAGGAGTAGGCTGTCCACAATGAGGAGTAGACTATCCATAATGAGAGGAGTAGGCTGTCCACAATGAGAGGAGTAGACTGTCCATAATGAGGAGTAGGCTGTCCATAATGAGGAGTAGGCTGTCCATAATGAGGAGTAGACTGTCCACAATGAGAGGAGTAGGCTGTCCATAATGAGGAGTAGCCTGTCCATAATAAGGAGTAGGCTGTCCATAATGAGGAGTAGGCTGTCCACAATGAGAGGAGTAGGCTGTCCACAATGAGAGGAGTAGGCTGTTCACAATGAGGAGTAGGCTGTCCACAATGAGAGGAGTAGGCTGTCCACAATGAGAGGAGTAGGCTGTCCACAATGAGAGGAATAGGCTGTCCACAATGAGAGGAGTAGGCTGTCCACAATGAGAGGAGTAGGCTGTCCACAATGAGAGGAGTAGACTGTCCACAATGAGAGGAGTAGGCTGTCCACAATGAGAGGAGTAGGCTGTCCACAATGAGGAGTAGACTGTCCACAATGAGGAGTAGACTGTCCATAATGAGAGGAGTAGGCTGTCCACAATGAGAGGAGTAGACTGTCCATAATGAGAGGAGTAGGCTGTCCACAATGAGGAGTAGACTGTCCACAATGAGAGGAGTAGGCTGTCCACAATGAGGAGTAGGCTGTCCATAATGAGAGGAGTAGGCTGTCCACAATGAGAGGAGTAGACTGTCCACAATGAGAGGAGTAGACTGTCCATAATGAGAGGAGTAGGCTGTCCACAATGAGAGGAGTAGACTGTCCATAATGAGAGGAGTAGGCTGTCCACAATGAGGAGTAGGCTGTCCATAATGAGAGGAGTAGGCAGTCCACAATGAGGAGTAGACTATCCATAATGAGAGGAGTAGGCTGTCCACAATGAGGAGTAGGCTGTCCATAATGAGAGGAGTAGGCTGTCCACAATGAGAGGAGTAGACTGTCCACAATGAGAGGAGTAGGCTGTCCACAATGAGGAGTAGACTGTCCATAATGAGGAGTAGGCTGTCCACAATGAGGAGTAGGCTGTCCATAATGAGAGGAGTAGGCTGTCCACAATGAGGAGTAGACTGTCCACAATGAGAGGAGTAGACTGTCCACAATGAGAGGAGTAGGCTGTCCACAATGAGAGGAGTAGGCTGTCCACAATGAGAGGAGTAGGTTGTCCACAATGAGAGGAGTAGGCTGTCCATAATGAGGAGTAGACTGTCCACAATGAGAGGAGTAGACTGTCCACAATGAGAGGAGTAGACTGTCCACAATGAGAGGAGTAGACTGTCCACAATGAGAGGAGTAGGCTGTCCACAATGAGAGGAGTAGACTATCCACAATGAGGAGTAGACTGTCCACAATGAGGAGTAGACTGTCCATAATCAGGAGTAGGCTGTCCTTAATGAGGAATAGGCTGTCCATAATGAGAGGAGTAGGCTGTCCACAATGAGAGGAGTAGGCTGTCCACAATGAGAGGAGTAGACTGTCCACAATGAGAGGAGTAGGCTGTCCACAATGAGAGGAGTAGACTGTCCACAATGAGAGGAGTAGACTGTCCACAATGAGGAGTAGGCTGTCCATAATGAGAGGAGTAGACTGTCCACAATGAGGAGTAGACTGTCCATAATGAGGAGTAGGCTGTCCACAATGAGAGGAGTAGGCTGTCCACAATGAGAGGAGTAGACTGTCCACAATGAGAGGAGTAGACTGTCCATAATGAGAGGAGTAGACTGTCCACAATGAGGAGTAGACTATCCATAATGAGAGGAGTAGACTGTCCATAATGAGAGGAGTAGGCTGTCCACAATGAGAGGAGTAGGCTGTCCACAATGAGAGGAGTAGACTGTCCACAATGAGGAGTAGGCTGTCCACAATGAGAGGAGTAGGCTATCCACAATGAGAGGAGTAGGCTGTCCACAATGAGAGGAGTAGGCTGTCCACAATGAGAGGAGTAGACTGTCCACAATGAGAGGAGTAGGCTGTCCATAATGAGAGGAGTAGGCTGTCCATAATGAGAGGAGTAGGCTGTCCATAATGAGGAGTAGGCTGTCCATAATGAGGAGTAGGCTGTCCATAACGAGGAGTAGGCTGTCCATAATGAGAGGAGTAGGCTGTCCATAATGAGGGGTAGGCTGTCCATAATGAGGAGTAGGCTGTCCATAATGAGGAGTACGCTGTCCATAATGAGTAGTAGGCTGTCCACAATGAGAGGAGTAGGCTGTCCACAATGAGAGGAGTAGGCTGTCCATAATGAGAATAGTAGGCTGTCCACAATGAGGAGTAGACTGTCCACAATGAGGAGTAGGCTGTCCACAATGAGAGGAGTAGACTGTCCATAATGAGAGGAGTAGGCTGTCCATAATGAGAGGAGTAGGCTGTCCACAATGAGAGGAGTCGGCTGTCCATAATGAGAGGAGTAGGCTGTCCACAATGAGAGGAGTAGGATGTCCACAATGAGGAGTAGACTATCCATAATGAGAGGAGTAGGCTGTCCACAATGAGAGGAGTAGACTGTCCATAATGAGGAGTAGGCTGTCCATAATGAGGAGTAGGCTGTCCATAATGAGGAGTAGGCTGTCCATAATGAGGAGTAGGCTGTCCACAATGAGAGGAGTAGGCTGTTGTGGGAGATAATGTAATATAAATAGGTATAGTTGCTATGCTGAAGTAGCCAGGACATAAGTACATTGGCCATAGGAAGAGAACATGAAACCATAGTGCCATTGCTATTCTGAAAAGGGTAACATGCCAAAGTATACCTTGAGCAGACCAAATGAGCAGGAATAGCCAAGGCCATGAGTACCTATACAACAGCTGACATTCCAATATCAGAACGACATAGGAAGGAGGATGGTGGAAAAAAGACCTACAGCGGCTGAAACCTGAACATGCAATGTATGCATTTCTTTTTGTGTAACATGAGGTGGTCCTGCCACCATTATAACCTAAAAAGGAATCAGAGATGGGCGTTATTGGGCGTGAACAAGCAAGAACTGATATGGAGAGATAATGGTGAAGAAACGGTCAAGGGAAGTTATTTATTTTCATATAGAGGGAGGGGACTCCATACGTTATGCAAAGACAGAATCCTATAAAGATAGGACTCTGTAATATGAGAATTTAGTATTTTTCATGGAAGGGCTCGGCTCTGTTGCGTGTGTAATAGGGTCCTTCCATGGAAGGGCTCGGCTTTGCTACTCTGTATTAAAGTCTATATTGAATTCAAAGTTTCTTGTAAGAGTGTTATATTTTTGAGGCAATGTTCCACGACACTGTCCACAATGAGGACTAGGCTGTCCACAATGAGGACTAGGCTGTCCACAATGAGGACTAGGCTGTCCACAATGAGGACTAGGCTGTCCACAATGAGGACTAGGCTTTAGAATTGGTTGTCTGCCTGTCTCTGTCATATTTAACATCCATGGCCTGAATCCCTCAACCTCAAAAAGCCAAGGGTTTAAAGGGATAGTTTGAGCCTGTTTTCTAGCTAGCATGCTAGTTGTTCCTGTAGTCTTTCAGTCATTGTGCTAACTCTAGTTAGCAATGGCTCCAGAAAATAACCTAAACTTACCTCAAACTGCACACAGAGACATAAAAATGGTATCCATGAGTTAATCTGACTCTGGGTAAGTACAAACAAGGGCTTGATTGCCAAAATATCGACCTATCCCTTTAAAATGATTGGGGCGTAACTGAGGCCGAAGTGCTACTGAGGTCCGTCCACCATGATGTGTCAGTCTCTAGAATGGAGGGTCACGGACCTCAGACCCTCCATTCTTATTTTTGTTGTTGTATTATTTTTATTTTTATTTTATTTTGTGGTTTCCAATTGGTAGTTACAGTCTTGTCTCATCGCTGCAACTCCCATACCGACTCGGGAGAAGCGAAGGTCGAGAGCCGAGTGTCCTCCAAAACACAACCCAGCCAAGCCGCACTGCTTCTTGACCCAATTCCCGCTTAACCCGGAAGCCAGCCTTGTACACCTGGTAACTATGTCAGCGTGCACAGCGCCCGGCCTGCCACAGGAGTCACTAGAGCGCGATGGGACAAGAACATCCCTTCCGGCCAAACCCTCCCCTAACCTGGACGACGCTGGGCCAATTGTGTGCCGCCTCATGCGTCTCCCGGTCGCAGCCGGCTGCGACGGAGCCTGGACTCGAACCAAGATCTCTAGTGGCACAGAGTCAGTCCCTAAAATGGAGGGTCTGAGGTCCATCCACATAACGTGTCAGTCTCTAAAATGGAGGGTCTGAGGTCCGTCCACATGATGTGTCAGCCACTAGAACGGAGGGTCTGAGGTCCGTTCTGATGATGTCAGTCACTAGAACGGAGGGTCTGAGGTCCATTCTTATGATGATGTCAGCCACTAGAACGGAGGGTCTGAGGTCCATTCTGATGATGTGTCAGTCACTAGAACGGAGGGTCTGAGGTCCATTCTGATGATGTGTCAGTCACTAGAACGGAGGGTCTGAGGTCCGTCCACATGATGTGTCAGTCACTAGAACGGAGGGTCTGAGGTCCGTTCTGATGATGTGTCAGTCACTAGAACGGAGGGTCTGAGGTCCGTTCTGATGATGTGTCAGTCACTAGAACGGAGGGTCTGAGGTCCGTTCTGATGATGTGTCAGCCACTAGAACGGAGGGTCTGAGGTCCGTTCTGATGATGATGTCAGCCACTAGAACGGAGGGTCTGAGGTCTGTTCTGTTGATGTGTCAGTCACTAGAACGGAGGGTCTGAAGTCCATTCTGATGATGTGTCAGTCACTAGAACGGAGGGTCTGAGGTCTGTTCTGTTGATGTGTCAGCCACTAGAACGGAGGGTCTGAGGTCCGTTCTGATGATGTGTCAGTCACTAGAACGGATGGTCTGAGGTCTGTTCTGTTGATGTGTCAGTCACTAGAACGGAGGGTCTGAGGTCCGTTCTGATGATGTGTCAGTCACTAGAACGGAGGGTCTGAGGTCCGTTCTGATGATGTGTCAGCCACTAGAACGGAGGGTGTGAGGTCCGTTCTGATGATGATGTCAGCCACTAGAACGGAGGGTCTGAGGTCCGTTCTGATGATGTGTCAGTCACTAGAACGGAGGGTCTGAGGTCTGTTCTGTTGATGTGTCAGTCACTAGAACGGAGGGTCTGAGGTCCGTTCTGATGATGTGTCAGTCACTAGAACGGAGGGTCTGAGGTCCGTTCTGATGATGTGTCAGTCACTAGAACGGAGGGTCCGAGGTCCGTTCTGTTGATGTGTCAGTCACTAGAACGGAAGGTCAAAACCACTGCCGTCGCATCGCCATGGCTACAGTGTCACAGACACACATAAAAACACACAGTGACGCTGTCTGGGCAGTGACAGGCGGACAGACGGGACGTTACCGTGGTAATAATGCAGCTGGGAAGTCTGGGATCTGGCAACACTGATCCTGACCTTTCTGTCCCACAGGGTCTTTCTGTACCACACACACAAGTAAACACACACACACACACACACACACACACACACACACACACACACACACACACACACACCAATCAAAGAACACATTGGGAAACCTTTAACTGGTGTGCGTTTGTTTGTGTCAACGGGGCCACAAAGAAAAGCCTTAACCGTGTGTGTGTGTGCGTGTGTGTGTGTGTGTGTGTGTGTGTGTGTGTGTGTGTGTGTGTGTGTGTGTGTGTGTGTGTGTGTGTGTGAGGTTGACGGTTGAGGGGCGAACAACGGGCAGCAGTAAATCCAAGAACAGAAACAAAGACACGGTCTTTGTGACACATCCCCTTTAATCCCTGACAGAGGACACTGAGGGGA
>NC_059459.1:35062940-35150440 GCF_905237065.1 Salmo salar
CATAGAAAAAGGACAGATAGAATGGACATGGGGATGCTGGAAAGCCATGTCCACCTGAGTGTGGTGTTCTTCATTAGTGTCTGTTTACAGTAGGTGTGTGTCTGACATTTCAGGTGGAATTAAGTTCTATGCCTTCTGTTTCTATGGACAGGTACACTTCTATATTCCCATAGGAGTGATCTCTCACCTCTCCACTCTTCCATAGTGGTGATCCCCCCCCCTCTTGAATCCATGGTGTCTGACAGTGTTGATGACCCCCCCCCTCTTGAATCCATGGTGTCTGACAGTGTTGATGATCCCCCCCCCCTCTTGAATCCATGGTGTCTGACAGTGTTGATGACCCCCCTCTTGAATCCATGGTGTCTGACAGTGTTGATGACCCCCCCTCTTGAATCCATGGTGTCTGACAGTGTTGATGACCCCCCCCCTCTTGAATCCATGGTGTCTGACAGTGTTGATGATCCCCCCCCCCTCTTGAATCCATGGTGTCTGACAGTGTTGATGACCCCCCCCCTCTTGAATCCATGGTGTCTGACACTGTTGATGACCCCCCCCTCTTGAATCCATGGTGTCTGATAGTGTTGATGATCCCCCCCTCTTGAATCCATGGTGTCTGACAGTGTTGATGACCCCCCTCCCCTCTTGAATCCATGGTGTCTGACACTGTTGAGGACCCCCCCTCTTGAATCCATGGTGTCTGACAGTGTTGATGATCCCCCCCTCTTGAATCCATGGTGTCTGACAGTGTTGATGACCCCCTCTTGAATCCAGGGTGCGAGTTGAGGACCCCCTCTTGAATCCATGGTGTCTGACAGTGTTGATGATTCCCCCCTCTTGAATCCAGGGTGTCTGACAGTGTTGATGACCCCCCTCTTGAATCCATGGTGTCTGACAGTGTTGATGACCCCCCCTCTTGAATCCATGGTGTCTGACAGTGTTGATGACCCCCCTCTTGAATCCATGGTGTCTGACAGTGTTGATGATCCCCCCTCTTGAATCCATGGTGTCTGACAGTGTTGATGATCCCCCCCTCTTGAATCCATGGTGTCTGACAGTGTTGATGACCCCCCCCCTCTTGAATCCATGGTATCTGACAGTGTTGATGACCCCCCCCTCTTGAATCCATGGTGTCTGACAGTGTTGATGACCCCCCCTCTTGAATCCATGGTGTCTGACAGTGTTGATGACCCCCCCTCTTGAATCCATGGTGTCTGACAGTGTTGATGACCCCCCCCTCTTGAATCCATGGTGTCTGACAGTGTTGAGGTTACCACGGCAATGCTCCTCTCCAACTCCACACAGCGTTTCCTGTTTCAGTCTTATCATCAACGCTCCGGGCAGCCAGCCTCCTCTGTCCCATGATGCATTGTTCTGGTTACGTCACCTATATCTGGAGTCCTCCTCTCTTCACCTTTTTTGGAGTCCACCTCTTCTCTCTCTCTTCTCTTTCTCTCCCAAATGGTTTCATTTGTTTAGCCTAGTTATTCAGGTGTTCCAAATGGCGCCCTATATAGGGCCCTGGTCAAGAGTAGTGCACTATGTAGGGAATAGAGACACAGACGGAGAGACACAGAGACGGAGAGACACAGAGACGGAGAGACACAGAGACGGAGAGACACAGAGACGGAGAGACACAGAGACGGAGAGACACAGAGACGGAGAGACACAGAGACGGAGAGACACAGAGACGGAGAGACACAGAGACGGAGAGACACAGAGACGGAGAGACACAGAGACGGAGAGACACAGAGAGACGGAGAGACACAGAGACGGAGAGACACAGAGAGACACAGAGACGGAGAGACACAGAGAGACACAGAGAGACACAGAGACAGAGAGACACAGAGACAGAGAGACACAGAGAGACGCAGAGACGGAGACACACAGAGACGGAGAGACACAGAGACACAGAGACGGAGACACAGAGACGGAGAGACGGAGAGACACAGACGGAGAGACACAGAGACACAGAGACACAGAGACGGAGACACACAGAGACGGAGAGACACAGAGACACAGAGACGGAGAGACGGAGAGACACAGAGACGGAGAGAGACAGAGACACAGAGACGGAGAGACACAGAGACGGAGAGACAGAGACACAGAGACGCAGAGACGGAGAGACACAGAGACACAGAGACGGAGAGACACAGAGACGGAGAGAGACAGAGACGGAGAGACACAGAGACACAGAGACGGAGAGACACAGAGACGGAGAGACACAGAGACACAGAGACGAAGAGACACAGAGACGGAGAGACACAGAGACGGAGAGACACAGAGACACAGAGACGGAGAGACACAGAGAGACACAGAGACGGAGAGACACAGAGACGGAGAGACACAGAGACGGAGAGACACAGAGACGGAGAGACACAGAGAGACACAGAGAGACACAGAGACGGAGAGACACAGAGACAGAGAGACACAGAGAGACGGAGAGACACAGAGACGGAGAGAGACAGAAACGGAGAGAGACACAGAGACGGAGAGACAGAGACACAGACGGAGAGACACAGAGACGGAGAGACACAGAGACACAGAGACGGAGACACAGAGACGGAGAGACACAGAGACGGAGAGACACACAGACACAGAGACGGAGACACAGAGACGGAGAGACACAGAGATGGAGAGACACAGAGATACAGAGACGGAGAGACACAGAGACGGAGAGACACAGAGACACAGAGACGGAGAGACACAGAGACGGAGAGACAGAGACACAGAGACGGAGAGACACAGAGACGGAGAGACACAGAGACGGAGAGACAGAGACACAGAGACGGAGAGACACAGAGACGGAGAGACACAGAGACGGAGAGACACAGAGACGGAGAGACAGAGACACAGAGACGGAGAGACACAGAGACGGAGAGACACAGAGACGGAGAGACAGAGACACAGAGACGGAGAGACACGGAGACGGAGAGAGACAGAGACACAGAGACGGAGAGACACAGAGACGGAGAGACACAGAGACGGAGAGACAGAGACACAGAGACGGAGAGACACGGAGACGGAGAGAGACAGAGACACAGAGACGGAGAGACACAGAGACGGAGAGACACAGAGACGGAGAGACACAGAGACACAGAGACGGAGAGACAGAGACACAGAGACGGAGAGACACAGAGACGGAGAGACAGAGACAGAGACACAGAGACGGAGAGACACAGAGACGGAGAGACAGAGACACAGAGACGGAGAGACACAGAGACGGAGAGACAGAGACACAGAGACGGAGAGACAGAGACACAGAGACGGAGAGACAGAGACGGGGGAGAGAGGAAAAAGGCTTTATTTTAACAGACCGAAGTCTCAATATGAAACCTCGAGGAACCTCGAGTTAACCAATCCTGTGAACCGGTTAGGCAACTCAGACGGAGGTTTATGAAGTAGGGCCGTGTAAACAAAAAGGGAGTCATGTAGAGATGTACAGGTCTTTAGTGAAGTCCAGCCAACCTTTTGATACAGGATGCAGTGATGAGTGTTAAAAAGTGTCACCTGTAACAAGACGAAGGGCTCTATGGTAGATGGCATCCTAAGGTTTAAGAGTAGCAGCTGCACTTTGATAAATAACATCACCGTAAATCAACAACAGATACAAAGGTTGACTGAATTATCTGCTTCATATTTCTTAGAGAAAAACACAATCTGTTTCTGTAGGAAAAAGACAACTTTTAAATGTAAACCTTCTTTACCAGCTCCTCTATATGTTGTTAAAACGTTAAATCCATATCAATCCACATGACTACGTTTTAAATGTGGCAACACGTTTGGTTGGAGAACCATCTAATGCGTCAACATGTAGTCCATCTGAAACATTCTGAGTTTGAAAACAACATGAATTTAGTTTTAAATCAGCAAGGTATTCCTGCATAGCTGTAAAATCTGACTGTAGTTGTGACACAGCCAGACCAACAGTCAGGTCAATAGCAGACATAGTACTATCATCCACATTGACAGCAGGATTCATCTTTCATCTTTCTTTTTTACAGATTGACCAGCTGTGTTTATATCAATAGTGAAGAGAACAGGTCCCAAAATCAACCCCTGAGGTACACCTTTATGTACTTCAAGAATTTCAGACTTAACCCCAGAGAGAGAGAGAAGGGGAAAGATACGGAGAGAGAGAGAAGGGGAAAGATACGGAGAGAGAGAGAAGGGGAAAGATACAGAAAGAGAGAGAGAAGGAGAAAGATACAGAAAGAGAGAGAAGGGGAAAGATACGGAGAGAGAGAGAAGGGGAAAGATACGGAGAGAGAGAGAAGGGGAAAGATACAGAAAGAGAGAGAGAAGGGGAAAGATACGGAGAGAGAGAGAAGGGGAAAGATACAGAAAGAGAGAGAGAAGGGGAAAGATACGGAGAGAGAGAGAAGGGGAAAGATACAGAAAGAGAGAGAAGGGGAAAGATACAGAAAGAGAGAGAAGGGGAAAGATACGGAGAGAGAGAGAAGGGGAAAGATACGGAGAGAGAGAGAAGGGGAAAGATACAGAAAGAGAGAGAGAAGGAGAAAGATACGGAGAGAGAGAGAAGGGGAAAGATACGGAGAGAGAGAGAAGGGGAAAGATACGGAGAGAGAGAGAAGGGGAAAGATACGGAGAGAGAGAGAAGGGGAAAGATACAGAAAGAGAGAGAGAAGGAGAAAGATACAGAAAGAGAGAGAAGGGGAAAGATACGGAGAGAGAGAGGAGTACAGAAAGAGAGAGAGGGGAAAGATAGAAGAAGGGGAAAGATACGGAGAGAGAGAGAAGGAGAAAGATACAGAAAGAGAGAGAAGGGGAAAGATACAGAGAGAGAGAGAAGGGGAAAGATACGGAGAGAGAGAGAAGGAGAAAGATACAGAAAGAGAGAGAAGGGGAAAGATACGGAAAGAGAGAGAGAAGGGGAAAGATACGGAGAGAGAGAGAAGGGGAAAGATACGGAGAGAGAGAGAAGGAGAAAGATACGGAGAGAGAGAGAAGGGGAAAGATACGGAGAGAGAGGTGAAGAACACGGCAGAGAGAGAGAAGGGGAAAGATACGGAGAGAGAGGTGAAGAACACGGCAGAGAGAGAGAAAGGGAGAACGAGAAAAAAGAAGAAAGAGAGGACGGCAGCTAATTAAAATGGTTGTGTGACAGGTTGAGGGGTAGCGATGAGGCAGTGTCAGTCAGACTGTGGCAGGTCTTTAGTTTAACCCTGTAATTTGCCACGTAACCCCGGGTGACGGAACCCTTCTGACAGACAGATGGGTGAGATCACTACCCCCCATGGGAGAGGGCGGTGTGTGTGTGTGTGTGTGTGTGTGTGTGTGTGTGTGTGTGTGTGTGTGTGTGTGTGTGTGTGTGTGTGTGTGTGTGTGTGTGTGTGTGTGTGTGTGTGTGTGTTAACCCCTATCCTACCTAGGAGCAAAATCATCCACTTCAACAGACAGCCACGCTGTGTGAGTGGTTGTGTTCAGGTAAGGTGTGGTTGTGTTCAGGTAAGGTGTGTGTTTGTGAGTGGTTATGTTCAGGTAAGGTGTGTGTTTGTGAGTGGTTGTGTTCAGGTAAGGTGTGTTTGTGTTCAGGTAAGGTGTGTTTGTGTTCAGGTAAGGTGTGGTTGTGTTCAGGTAAGGTGTGTTTGTGTTCAGGTAAGGTGTGTTTGTGTTCAGGTAAGGTGTGGTTGTGTTCAGGTAAGGTGTGGTTGTGTTCAGGTAAGGTGTGTTGTGAGTGGTTGTGTTCAGGTAAGGTGTGTTCAGGTAAGGTGTGTTCAGGTAAGGTGTGTTGTGAGTGGTTGTGTTCAGGTAAGGTGTGTTTGTGTTCAGGTAAGGTGTGGTTGTGTTCAGGTAAGGTGTGGTTGTGTTCAGGTAAGGTGTGGTTGTGTTCAGGTAAGGTGTGGTTGTGTTCAGGTAAGGTGTGTTGTGAGTGGTTGTGTTCAGGTAAGGTGTGTTCAGGTAAGGTGTGTTGTGAGTGGTTGTGTTCAGGTAAGGTGTGGTTGTGTTCAGGTAAGGTGTGGTTGTGTTCAGGTAAGGTGTGGTTGTGTTCAGGTAAGGTGTGTTTGTGTTCAGGTAAGGTGTGGTTGTGTTCAGGTAAGGTGTGGTTGTGTTCAGGTAAGGTGTGGTTGTGTTCAGGTAAGGTGTGGTTGTGTTCAGGTAAGGTGTGGTTGTGTTCAGGTAAGGTGTGTTGTGAGTGGTTGTGTTCAGGTAAGGTGTGTTCAGGTAAGGTGTGTTCAGGTAAGGTGTGTTGTGAGTGGTTGTGTTCAGGTAAGGTGTGTTCAGGTAAGGTGTGTTCAGGTAAGGTGTGTTGTGAGTGGTTGTGTTCAGGTAAGGTGTGTACATGTGAGACCTGCATGTCTCATTTGGAGGGTTGTTTATATTTTTCATCTTCTCTGTCTCCTCTCTGATCCTCAGTCTAGAGACCTACTAGAGACCTTGTTGTATCTCCTCTCTGATCCTCAGTCTAGAGACCTACTGGAGACCTTGTTGTATCTCTCCTCTCTGATCCTCAGTCTAGAGACCTACTGGAGACCTTGTTGTATCTCTCCTCTCTGATCCTCAGTCTAGAGACCTACTGGAGACCTTGTTGTATCTCTCCTCTCTGATCCTCAGTCTAGAGACCTACTGGAGACCTTGTTGTATCTCTCCTCTCTGATCCTCAGTCTAGAGACCTACTAGAGACCTTGTTGTATCTCTCCTCTCTGATCCTCAGTCTAGAGACCTACTGAGACCTTGTTGTATCTCTCCTCTCTGATCCTCAGTCTAGAGACCTACTAGAGACCTTGTTGTATCTCTCCTCTCTGATCCTCAGTCTAGAGACCTACTAGAGACCTTGTTGTATCTCTCCTCTCTGATCCTCAGTCTAGAGACCTACTAGAGACCTTGTTGTATCTCTCCTCTCTGATCCTCAGTCTAGAGACCTACTAGAGACCTTGTTGTATCTCTCCTCTCTGATCCTCAGTCTAGAGACCTACTAGAGACCTTGTTGTATCTCTCCTCTCTGATCCTCAGTCTAGAGACCTACTAGAGACCTTGTTGTATCTCTCCTCTCTGATCCTCAGTCTAGAGACCTACTAGAGACCTTGTTGTATCTCTCCTCTCTGATCCTCAGTCTAGAGACCTACTAGAGACCTTGTTGTATCTCTCCTCTCTGATCCTCAGTCTAGAGACCTACTAGAGACCTTGTTGTATCTCTCCTCTCTGATCCTCAGTCTAGAGACCTACTGGAGACCTTGTTGTATCTCTCCTCTCTGATCCTCAGTCTAGAGACCTACTAGAGACCTTGTTGTATCTCTCCTCTCTGATCCTCAGTCTAGAGACCTTGTTGTGTATCTCCTCTCTGATCCTCAGTCTAGAGACCTACTAGAGACCTTGTTGTATCTCTCCTCTCTGATCCTCAGTCTAGAGACCTACTAGAGACCTTGTTGTATCTCTCCTCTCTGATCCTCAGTCTAGAGACCTACTAGAGACCTTGTTGTATCTCTCCTCTCTGATCCTCAGTCTAGAGACCTACTAGAGACCTTGTTGTATCTCTCCTCTCTGATCCTCAGTCTAGAGACCTACTAGAGACCTTGTTGTATCTCTCCTCTCTGATCCTCAGTCTAGAGACCTACTAGAGACCTTGTTGTATCTCTCCTCTCTGATCCTCAGTCTAGAGACCTACTAGAGACCTTGTTGTATCTCTCCTCTCTGATCCTCAGTCTAGAGACCTACTAGAGACCTTGTTGTATCTCTCCTCTCTGATCCTCAGTCTAGAGACCTACTAGAGACCTTGTTGTATCTCTCCTCTCTGATCCTCAGTCTAGAGACCTACTAGAGACCTTGTTGTATCTCTCCTCTCTGATCCTCAGTCTAGAGACCTACTAGAGACCTTGTTGTATCTCTCCTCTCTGATCCTCAGTCTAGAGACCTACTAGAGACCTTGTTGTATCTCTCCTCTCTGATCCTCAGTCTAGAGACCTACTAGAGACCTTGTTGTATCTCTCCTCTCTGATCCTCAGTCTAGAGACCTACTAGAGACCTTGTTGTATCTCTCCTCTCTGATCCTCAGTCTAGAGACCTACTAGAGACCTTGTTGTATCTCTCCTCTCTGATCCTCAGTCTAGAGACCTACTAGAGACCTTGTTGTATCTCTCCTCTCTGATCCTCAGTCTAGAGACCTACTAGAGACCTTGTTGTATCTCTCCTCTCTGATCCTCAGTCTAGAGACCTACTAGAGACCTTGTTGTATCTCTCCTCTCTGATCCTCAGTCTAGAGACCTACTAGAGACCTTGTTGTATCTCTCCTCTCTGATCCTCAGTCTAGAGACCTACTAGAGACCTTGTTGTATCTCTCCTCTCTGATCCTCAGTCTAGAGACCTACTAGAGACCTTGTTGTATCTCTCCTCTCTGATCCTCAGTCTAGAGACCTACTAGAGACCTTGTTGTATCTCTCCTCTCTGATCCTCAGTCTAGAGACCTACTAGAGACCTTGTTGTATCTCTCCTCTCTGATCCTCAGTCTAGAGACCTACTAGAGACCTTGTTGTATCTCTCCTCTCTGATCCTCAGTCTAGAGACCTACTAGAGACCTTGTTGTATCTCTCCTCTCTGATCCTCAGTCTAGAGACCTACTAGAGACCTTGTTGTATCTCTCCTCTCTGATCCTCAGTCTAGAGACCTACTAGAGACCTTGTTGTATCTCTCCTCTCTGATCCTCAGTCTAGAGACCTACTGGAGACCTTGTTGTATCTCTCCTCTCTGATCCTCAGTCTAGAGACCTACTAGAGACCTTGTTGTATCTCTCCTCTCTGATCCTCAGTCTAGAGACCTACTAGAGACCTTGTTGTATCTCTCCTCTCTGATCCTCAGTCTAGAGACCTACTAGAGACCTTGTTGTATCTCTCCTCTCTGATCCTCAGTCTAGAGACCTACTAGAGACCTTGTTGTATCTCTCCTCTCTGATCCTCAGTCTAGAGACCTACTAGAGACCTTGTTGTATCTCTCCTCTCTGATCCTCAGTCTAGAGACCTACTAGAGACCTTGTTGTATCTCTCCTCTCTGATCCTCAGTCTAGAGACCTACTAGAGACCTTGTTGTATCTCTCCTCTCTGATCCTCAGTCTAGAGACCTACTAGAGACCTTGTTGTATCTCTCCTCTCTGATCCTCAGTCTAGAGACCTACTAGAGACCTTGTTGTATCTCTCCTCTCTGATCCTCAGTCTAGAGACCTACTAGAGACCTTGTTGTATCTCTCCTCTCTGATCCTCAGTCTAGAGACCTACTAGAGACCTTGTTGTATCTCTCCTCTCTGATCCTCAGTCTAGAGACCTACTAGAGACCTTGTTGTATCTCTCCTCTCTGATCCTCAGTCTAGAGACCTACTAGAGACCTTGTTGTATCTCTCCTCTCTGATCCTCAGTCTAGAGACCTACTAGAGACCTTGTTGTATCTCTCCTCTCTGATCCTCAGTCTAGAGACCTACTAGAGACCTTGTTGTATCTCTCCTCTCTGATCCTCAGTCTAGAGACCTACTAGAGACCTTGTTGTATCTCTCCTCTCTGATCCTCAGTCTAGAGACCTACTAGAGACCTTGTTGTATCTCTCCTCTCTGATCCTCAGTCTAGAGACCTACTAGAGACCTTGTTGTATCTCTCCTCTCTGATCCTCAGTCTAGAGACCTACTAGAGACCTTGTTGTATCTCTCTCTCTGATCCTCAGTCTAGAGACCTACTAGAGACCTTGTTGTATCTCTCCTCTCTGATCCTCAGTCTAGAGACCTACTAGAGACCTTGTTGTATCTCTCCTCTCTGATCCTCAGTCTAGAGACCTACTAGAGACCTTGTTGTATCTCTCCTCTCTGATCCTCAGTCTAGAGACCTACTAGAGACCTTGTTGTATCTCTCCTCTCTGATCCTCAGTCTAGAGACCTACTAGAGACCTTGTTGTATCTCTCCTCTCTGATCCTCAGTCTAGAGACCTACTAGAGACCTTGTTGTATCTCTCCTCTCTGATCCTCAGTCTAGAGACCTACTAGAGACCTTGTTGTATCTCTCCTCTCTGATCCTCAGTCTAGAGACCTACTAGAGACCTTGTTGTATCTCTCCTCTCTGATCCTCAGTCTAGAGACCTACTAGAGACCTTGTTGTATCTCTCCTCTCTGATCCTCAGTCTAGAGACCTACTAGAGACCTTGTTGTATCTCTCCTCTCTGATCCTCAGTCTAGAGACCTACTAGAGACCTTGTTGTATCTCTCCTCTCTGATCCTCAGTCTAGAGACCTACTAGAGACCTTGTTGTATCTCTCCTCTCTGATCCTCAGTCTAGAGACCTACTAGAGACCTTGTTGTATCTCTCCTCTCTGATCCTCAGTCTAGAGACCTACTAGAGACCTTGTTGTATCTCTCCTCTCTGATCCTCAGTCTAGAGACCTACTAGAGACCTTGTTGTATCTCTCCTCTCTGATCCTCAGTCTAGAGACCTACTAGAGACCTTGTTGTATCTCTCCTCTCTGATCCTCAGTCTAGAGACCTACTAGAGACCTTGTTGTATCTCTCCTCTCTGATCCTCAGTCTAGAGACCTACTAGAGACCTTGTTGTATCTCTCCTCTCTGATCCTCAGTCTAGAGACCTACTAGAGACCTTGTTGTATCTCTCCTCTCTGATCCTCAGTCTAGAGACCTACTAGAGACCTTGTTGTATCTCTCCTCTCTGATCCTCAGTCTAGAGACCTACTAGAGACCTTGTTGTATCTCTCTCTCTCTGATCCTCAGTCTAGAGACCTACTAGAGACCTTGTTGTATCTCTCCTCTCTGATCCTCAGTCTAGAGACCTACTAGAGACCTTGTTGTATCTCTCCTCTCTGATCCTCAGTCTAGAGACCTACTAGAGACCTTGTTGTATCTCTCCTCTCTGATCCTCAGTCTAGAGACCTACTAGAGACCTTGTTGTATCTCTCCTCTCTGATCCTCAGTCTAGAGACCTACTAGAGACCTTGTTGTAT
Organism: Salmo salar; assembly: GCF_905237065.1. Classification (NCBI taxonomy): domain Eukaryota; kingdom Metazoa; phylum Chordata; class Actinopteri; order Salmoniformes; family Salmonidae; genus Salmo; species Salmo salar. The sequence goes on from NC_059459.1 coordinate 35,073,882, forward strand.
CTCTCCTCTCTGATCCTCAGTCTAGAGACCTACTAGAGACCTTGTTGTATCTCTCCTCTCTGATCCTCAGTCTAGAGACCTACTAGAGACCTTGTTGTATCTCTCCTCTCTGATCCTCAGTCTAGAGACCTACTAGAGACCTTGTTGTATCTCTCCTCTCTGATCCTCAGTCTAGAGACCTACTAGAGACCTTGTTGTATCTCTCCTCTCTGATCCTCAGTCTAGAGACCTACTAGAGACCTTGTTGTATCTCTCCTCTCTGATCCTCAGTCTAGAGACCTACTAGAGACCTTGTTGTATCTCTCCTCTCTGATCCTCAGTCTAGAGACCTACTAGAGACCTTGTTGTATCTCTCCTCTCTGATCCTCAGTCTAGAGACCTACTAGAGACCTTGTTGTATCTCTCCTCTCTGATCCTCAGTCTAGAGACCTACTAGAGACCTTGTTGTATCTCTCCTCTCTGATCCTCAGTCTAGAGACCTACTAGAGACCTTGTTGTATCTCTCCTCTCTGATCCTCAGTCTAGAGACCTACTAGAGACCTTGTTGTATCTCTCCTCTCTGATCCTCAGTCTAGAGACCTACTAGAGACCTTGTTGTATCTCTCCTCTCTGATCCTCAGTCTAGAGACCTACTAGAGACCTTGTTGTATCTCTCCTCTCTGATCCTCAGTCTAGAGACCTACTAGAGACCTTGTTGTATCTCTCCTCTCTGATCCTCAGTCTAGAGACCTACTAGAGACCTTGTTGTATCTCTCCTCTCTGATCCTCAGTCTAGAGACCTACTAGAGACCTTGTTGTATCTCTCCTCTCTGATCCTCAGTCTAGAGACCTACTAGAGACCTTGTTGTATCTCTCCTCTCTGATCCTCAGTCTAGAGACCTACTAGAGACCTTGTTGTATCTCTCCTCTCTGATCCTCAGTCTAGAGACCTACTAGAGACCTTGTTGTATCTCTCCTCTCTGATCCTCAGTCTAGAGACCTACTAGAGACCTTGTTGTATCTCTCCTCTCTGATCCTCAGTCTAGAGACCTACTAGAGACCTTGTTGTATCTCTCCTCTCTGATCCTCAGTCTAGAGACCTACTAGAGACCTTGTTGTATCTCTCCTCTCTGATCCTCAGTCTAGAGACCTACTAGAGACCTTGTTGTATCTCTCCTCTCTGATCCTCAGTCTAGAGACCTACTAGAGACCTTGTTGTATCTCTCCTCTCTGATCCTCAGTCTAGAGACCTACTAGAGACCTTGTTGTATCTCTCCTCTCTGATCCTCAGTCTAGAGACCTACTAGAGACCTTGTTGTATCTCTCCTCTCTGATCCTCAGTCTAGAGACCTACTAGAGACCTTGTTGTATCTCTCCTCTCTGATCCTCAGTCTAGAGACCTACTAGAGACCTTGTTGTATCTCTCCTCTCTGATCCTCAGTCTAGAGACCTACTAGAGACCTTGTTGTATCTCTCCTCTCTGATCCTCAGTCTAGAGACCTACTAGAGACCTTGTTGTATCTCTCCTCTCTGATCCTCAGTCTAGAGACCTACTAGAGACCTTGTTGTATCTCTCCTCTCTGATCCTCAGTCTAGAGACCTACTAGAGACCTTGTTGTATCTCTCCTCTCTGATCCTCAGTCTAGAGACCTACTAGAGACCTTGTTGTATCTCTCCTCTCTGATCCTCAGTCTAGAGACCTACTAGAGACCTTGTTGTATCTCTCCTCTCTGATCCTCAGTCTAGAGACCTACTAGAGACCTTGTTGTATCTCTCCTCTCTGATCCTCAGTCTAGAGACCTACTAGAGACCTTGTTGTATCTCTCCTCTCTGATCCTCAGTCTAGAGACCTACTAGAGACCTTGTTGTATCTCTCCTCTCTGATCCTCAGTCTAGAGACCTACTAGAGACCTTGTTGTATCTCTCCTCTCTGATCCTCAGTCTAGAGACCTACTAGAGACCTTGTTGTATCTCTCCTCTCTGATCCTCAGTCTAGAGACCTACTAGAGACCTTGTTGTATCTCTCCTCTCTGATCCTCAGTCTAGAGACCTACTAGAGACCTTGTTGTATCTCTCCTCTCTGATCCTCAGTCTAGAGACCTACTGGAGACCTTGTTGTATCTCTCCTCTCTGATCCTCAGTCTAGAGACCTACTAGAGACCTTGTTGTATCTCTCCTCTCTGATCCTCAGTCTAGAGACCTACTAGAGACCTTGTTGTATCTCTCCTCTCTGATCCTCAGTCTAGAGACCTACTAGAGACCTTGTTGTATCTCTCCTCTCTGATCCTCAGTCTAGAGACCTACTAGAGACCTTGTTGTATCTCTCCTCTCTGATCCTCAGTCTAGAGACCTACTAGAGACCTTGTTGTATCTCTCCTCTCTGATCCTCAGTCTAGAGACCTACTAGAGACCTTGTTGTATCTCTCCTCTCTGATCCTCAGTCTAGAGACCTACTAGAGACCTTGTTGTATCTCTCCTCTCTGATCCTCAGTCTAGAGACCTACTAGAGACCTTGTTGTATCTCTCCTCTCTGATCCTCAGTCTAGAGACCTACTAGAGACCTTGTTGTATCTCTCCTCTCTGATCCTCAGTCTAGAGACCTACTAGAGACCTTGTTGTATCTCTCCTCTCTGATCCTCAGTCTAGAGACCTACTAGAGACCTTGTTGTATCTCTCCTCTCTGATCCTCAGTCTAGAGACCTACTAGAGACCTTGTTGTATCTCTCCTCTCTGATCCTCAGTCTAGAGACCTACTAGAGACCTTGTTGTATCTCTCCTCTCTGATCCTCAGTCTAGAGACCTACTAGAGACCTTGTTGTATCTCTCCTCTCTGATCCTCAGTCTAGAGACCTACTAGAGACCTTGTTGTATCTCTCCTCTCTGATCCTCAGTCTAGAGACCTACTAGAGACCTTGTTGTATCTCTCCTCTCTGATCCTCAGTCTAGAGACCTACTAGAGACCTTGTTGTATCTCTCCTCTCTGATCCTCAGTCTAGAGACCTACTAGAGACCTTGTTGTATCTCTCCTCTCTGATCCTCAGTCTAGAGACCTACTAGAGACCTTGTTGTATCTCTCCTCTCTGATCCTCAGTCTAGAGACCTACTAGAGACCTTGTTGTATCTCTCCTCTCTGATCCTCAGTCTAGAGACCTACTAGAGACCTTGTTGTATCTCTCCTCTCTGATCCTCAGTCTAGAGACCTACTAGAGACCTTGTTGTATCTCTCCTCTCTGATCCTCAGTCTAGAGACCTACTAGAGACCTTGTTGTATCTCTCCTCTCTGATCCTCAGTCTAGAGACCTACTAGAGACCTTGTTGTATCTCTCCTCTCTGATCCTCAGTCTAGAGACCTACTAGAGACCTTGTTGTATCTCTCCTCTCTGATCCTCAGTCTAGAGACCTACTAGAGACCTTGTTGTATCTCTCCTCTCTGATCCTCAGTCTAGAGACCTACTAGAGACCTTGTTGTATCTCTCCTCTCTGATCCTCAGTCTAGAGACCTACTAGAGACCTTGTTGTATCTCTCCTCTCTGATCCTCAGTCTAGAGACCTACTAGAGACCTTGTTGTATCTCTCCTCTCTGATCCTCAGTCTAGAGACCTACTAGAGACCTTGTTGTATCTCTCCTCTCTGATCCTCAGTCTAGAGACCTACTAGAGACCTTGTTGTATCTCTCCTCTCTGATCCTCAGTCTAGAGACCTACTAGAGACCTTGTTGTATCTCTCCTCTCTGATCCTCAGTCTAGAGACCTACTAGAGACCTTGTTGTATCTCTCCTCTCTGATCCTCAGTCTAGAGACCTACTAGAGACCTTGTTGTATCTCTCCTCTCTGATCCTCAGTCTAGAGACCTACTAGAGACCTTGTTGTATCTCTCCTCTCTGATCCTCAGTCTAGAGACCTACTAGAGACCTTGTTGTATCTCTCCTCTCTGATCCTCAGTCTAGAGACCTACTAGAGACCTTGTTGTATCTCTCCTCTCTGATCCTCAGTCTAGAGACCTACTAGAGACCTTGTTGTATCTCTCCTCTCTGATCCTCAGTCTAGAGACCTACTAGAGACCTTGTTGTATCTCTCCTCTCTGATCCTCAGTCTAGAGACCTACTAGAGACCTTGTTGTATCTCTCCTCTCTGATCCTCAGTCTAGAGACCTACTAGAGACCTTGTTGTATCTCTCCTCTCTGATCCTCAGTCTAGAGACCTACTAGAGACCTTGTTGTATCTCTCCTCTCTGATCCTCAGTCTAGAGACCTACTAGAGACCTTGTTGTATCTCTCCTCTCTGATCCTCAGTCTAGAGACCTACTAGAGACCTTGTTGTATCTCTCCTCTCTGATCCTCAGTCTAGAGACCTACTAGAGACCTTGTTGTATCTCTCCTCTCTGATCCTCAGTCTAGAGACCTACTAGAGACCTTGTTGTATCTCTCCTCTCTGATCCTCAGTCTAGAGACCTACTAGAGACCTTGTTGTATCTCTCCTCTCTGATCCTCAGTCTAGAGACCTACTAGAGACCTTGTTGTATCTCTCCTCTCTGATCCTCAGTCTAGAGACCTACTAGAGACCTTGTTGTATCTCTCCTCTCTGATCCTCAGTCTAGAGACCTACTAGAGACCTTGTTGTATCTCTCCTCTCTGATCCTCAGTCTAGAGACCTACTAGAGACCTTGTTGTATCTCTCCTCTCTGATCCTCAGTCTAGAGACCTACTAGAGACCTTGTTGTATCTCTCCTCTCTGATCCTCAGTCTAGAGACCTACTAGAGACCTTGTTGTATCTCTCCTCTCTGATCCTCAGTCTAGAGACCTACTAGAGACCTTGTTGTATCTCTCCTCTCTGATCCTCAGTCTAGAGACCTACTAGAGACCTTGTTGTATCTCTCCTCTCTGATCCTCAGTCTAGAGACCTACTAGAGACCTTGTTGTATCTCTCCTCTCTGATCCTCAGTCTAGAGACCTACTAGAGACCTTGTTGTATCTCTCCTCTCTGATCCTCAGTCTAGAGACCTACTAGAGACCTTGTTGTATCTCTCCTCTCTGATCCTCAGTCTAGAGACCTACTAGAGACCTTGTTGTATCTCTCCTCTCTGATCCTCAGTCTAGAGACCTACTAGAGACCTTGTTGTATCTCTCCTCTCTGATCCTCAGTCTAGAGACCTACTAGAGACCTTGTTGTATCTCTCCTCTCTGATCCTCAGTCTAGAGACCTACTAGAGACCTTGTTGTATCTCTCCTCTCTGATCCTCAGTCTAGAGACCTACTAGAGACCTTGTTGTATCTCTCCTCTCTGATCCTCAGTCTAGAGACCTACTAGAGACCTTGTTGTATCTCTCCTCTCTGATCCTCAGTCTAGAGACCTACTAGAGACCTTGTTGTATCTCTCCTCTCTGATCCTCAGTCTAGAGACCTACTAGAGACCTTGTTGTATCTCTCCTCTCTGATCCTCAGTCTAGAGACCTACTAGAGACCTTGTTGTATCTCTCCTCTCTGATCCTCAGTCTAGAGACCTACTAGAGACCTTGTTGTATCTCTCCTCTCTGATCCTCAGTCTAGAGACCTACTAGAGACCTTGTTGTATCTCTCCTCTCTGATCCTCAGTCTAGAGACCTACTAGAGACCTTGTTGTATCTCTCCTCTCTGATCCTCAGTCTAGAGACCTACTAGAGACCTTGTTGTATCTCTCCTCTCTGATCCTCAGTCTAGAGACCTACTAGAGACCTTGTTGTATCTCTCCTCTCTGATCCTCAGTCTAGAGACCTACTAGAGACCTTGTTGTATCTCTCCTCTCTGATCCTCAGTCTAGAGACCTACTAGAGACCTTGTTGTATCTCTCCTCTCTGATCCTCAGTCTAGAGACCTACTAGAGACCTTGTTGTATCTCTCCTCTCTGATCCTCAGTCTAGAGACCTACTAGAGACCTTGTTGTATCTCTCCTCTCTGATCCTCAGTCTAGAGACCTACTAGAGACCTTGTTGTATCTCTCCTCTCTGATCCTCAGTCTAGAGACCTACTAGAGACCTTGTTGTATCTCTCCTCTCTGATCCTCAGTCTAGAGACCTACTAGAGACCTTGTTGTATCTCTCCTCTCTGATCCTCAGTCTAGAGACCTACTAGAGACCTTGTTGTATCTCTCCTCTCTGATCCTCAGTCTAGAGACCTACTAGAGACCTTGTTGTATCTCTCTCTCTGATCCTCAGTCTAGAGACCTACTAGAGACCTTGTTGTATCTCTCCTCTCTGATCCTCAGTCTAGAGACCTACTAGAGACCTTGTTGTATCTCTCCTCTCTGATCCTCAGTCTAGAGACCTACTAGAGACCTTGTTGTATCTCTCCTCTCTGATCCTCAGTCTAGAGACCTACTAGAGACCTTGTTGTATCTCTCCTCTCTGATCCTCAGTCTAGAGACCTACTAGAGACCTTGTTGTATCTCTCCTCTCTGATCCTCAGTCTAGAGACCTACTAGAGACCTTGTTGTATCTCTCCTCTCTGATCCTCAGTCTAGAGACCTACTAGAGACCTTGTTGTATCTCTCCTCTCTGATCCTCAGTCTAGAGACCTACTAGAGACCTTGTTGTATCTCTCCTCTCTGATCCTCAGTCTAGAGACCTACTAGAGACCTTGTTGTATCTCTCCTCTCTGATCCTCAGTCTAGAGACCTACTAGAGACCTTGTTGTATCTCTCCTCTCTGATCCTCAGTCTAGAGACCTACTAGAGACCTTGTTGTATCTCTCCTCTCTGATCCTCAGTCTAGAGACCTACTAGAGACCTTGTTGTATCTCTCCTCTCTGATCCTCAGTCTAGAGACCTACTAGAGACCTTGTTGTATCTCTCCTCTCTGATCCTCAGTCTAGAGACCTACTAGAGACCTTGTTGTATCTCTCCTCTCTGATCCTCAGTCTAGAGACCTACTAGAGACCTTGTTGTATCTCTCCTCTCTGATCCTCAGTCTAGAGACCTACTAGAGACCTTGTTGTATCTCTCCTCTCTGATCCTCAGTCTAGAGACCTACTAGAGACCTTGTTGTATCTCTCCTCTCTGATCCTCAGTCTAGAGACCTACTAGAGACCTTGTTGTATCTCTCCTCTCTGATCCTCAGTCTAGAGACCTACTAGAGACCTTGTTGTATCTCTCCTCTCTGATCCTCAGTCTAGAGACCTACTAGAGACCTTGTTGTATCTCTCCTCTCTGATCCTCAGTCTAGAGACCTACTAGAGACCTTGTTGTATCTCTCCTCTCTGATCCTCAGTCTAGAGACCTACTAGAGACCTTGTTGTATCTCTCCTCTCTGATCCTCAGTCTAGAGACCTACTAGAGACCTTGTTGTATCTCTCCTCTCTGATCCTCAGTCTAGAGACCTACTAGAGACCTTGTTGTATCTCTCCTCTCTGATCCTCAGTCTAGAGACCTACTAGAGACCTTGTTGTATCTCTCCTCTCTGATCCTCAGTCTAGAGACCTACTAGAGACCTTGTTGTATCTCTCCTCTCTGATCCTCAGTCTAGAGACCTACTAGAGACCTTGTTGTATCTCTCCTCTCTGATCCTCAGTCTAGAGACCTACTAGAGACCTTGTTGTATCTCTCCTCTCTGATCCTCAGTCTAGAGACCTACTAGAGACCTTGTTGTATCTCTCCTCTCTGATCCTCAGTCTAGAGACCTACTAGAGACCTTGTTGTATCTCTCCTCTCTGATCCTCAGTCTAGAGACCTACTAGAGACCTTGTTGTATCTCTCCTCTCTGATCCTCAGTCTAGAGACCTACTAGAGACCTTGTTGTATCTCTCCTCTCTGATCCTCAGTCTAGAGACCTACTAGAGACCTTGTTGTATCTCTCCTCTCTGATCCTCAGTCTAGAGACCTACTAGAGACCTTGTTGTATCTCTCCTCTCTGATCCTCAGTCTAGAGACCTACTAGAGACCTTGTTGTATCTCTCCTCTCTGATCCTCAGTCTAGAGACCTACTAGAGACCTTGTTGTATCTCTCCTCTCTGATCCTCAGTCTAGAGACCTACTAGAGACCTTGTTGTATCTCTCCTCTCTGATCCTCAGTCTAGAGACCTACTAGAGACCTTGTTGTATCTCTCCTCTCTGATCCTCAGTCTAGAGACCTACTAGAGACCTTGTTGTATCTCTCCTCTCTGATCCTCAGTCTAGAGACCTACTAGAGACCTTGTTGTATCTCTCCTCTCTGATCCTCAGTCTAGAGACCTACTAGAGACCTTGTTGTATCTCTCCTCTCTGATCCTCAGTCTAGAGACCTACTAGAGACCTTGTTGTATCTCTCCTCTCTGATCCTCAGTCTAGAGACCTACTAGAGACCTTGTTGTATCTCCTCTCTGATCCTCAGTCTAGAGACCTACTAGAGACCTTGTTGTATCTCTCCTCTCTGATCCTCAGTCTAGAGACCTACTAGAGACCTTGTTGTATCTCTCCTCTCTGATCCTCAGTCTAGAGACCTACTAGAGACCTTGTTGTATCTCTCCTCTCTGATCCTCAGTCTAGAGACCTACTAGAGACCTTGTTGTATCTCTCCTCTCTGATCCTCAGTCTAGAGACCTACTAGAGACCTTGTTGTATCTCTCCTCTCTGATCCTCAGTCTAGAGACCTACTAGAGACCTTGTTGTATCTCTCCTCTCTGATCCTCAGTCTAGAGACCTACTAGAGACCTTGTTGTATCTCTCCTCTCTGATCCTCAGTCTAGAGACCTACTAGAGACCTTGTTGTATCTCTCCTCTCTGATCCTCAGTCTAGAGACCTACTAGAGACCTTGTTGTATCTCTCCTCTCTGATCCTCAGTCTAGAGACCTACTAGAGACCTTGTTGTATCTCTCCTCTCTGATCCTCAGTCTAGAGACCTACTAGAGACCTTGTTGTATCTCTCCTCTCTGATCCTCAGTCTAGAGACCTACTAGAGACCTTGTTGTATCTCTCCTCTCTGATCCTCAGTCTAGAGACCTACTAGAGACCTTGTTGTATCTCTCCTCTCTGATCCTCAGTCTAGAGACCTACTAGAGACCTTGTTGTATCTCTCCTCTCTGATCCTCAGTCTAGAGACCTACTAGAGACCTTGTTGTATCTCTCCTCTCTGATCCTCAGTCTAGAGACCTACTAGAGACCTTGTTGTATCTCTCCTCTCTGATCCTCAGTCTAGAGACCTACTAGAGACCTTGTTGTATCTCCTCTCTGATCCTCAGTCTAGAGACCTACTAGAGACCTTGTTGTATCTCTCCTCTCTGATCCTCAGTCTAGAGACCTACTAGAGACCTTGTTGTATCTCTCCTCTCTGATCCTCAGTCTAGAGACCTACTAGAGACCTTGTTGTATCTCTCCTCTCTGATCCTCAGTCTAGAGACCTACTAGAGACCTTGTTGTATCTCTCCTCTCTGATCCTCAGTCTAGAGACCTACTAGAGACCTTGTTGTATCTCTCCTCTCTGATCCTCAGTCTAGAGACCTACTAGAGACCTTGTTGTGTATCTCCTCTCTGATCCTCAGTCTAGAGACCTACTAGAGACCTTGTTGTATCTCTCCTCTCTGATCCTCAGTCTAGAGACCTACTAGAGACCTTGTTGTATCTCTCCTCTCTGATCCTCAGTCTAGAGACCTACTAGAGACCTTGTTGTATCTCTCCTCTCTGATCCTCAGTCTAGAGACCTACTAGAGACCTTGTTGTATCTCTCCTCTCTGATCCTCAGTCTAGAGACCTACTAGAGACCTTGTTGTATCTCTCCTCTCTGATCCTCAGTCTAGAGACCTACTAGAGACCTTGTTGTATCTCTCCTCTCTGATCCTCAGTCTAGAGACCTACTAGAGACCTTGTTGTATCTCTCCTCTCTGATCCTCAGTCTAGAGACCTACTAGAGACCTTGTTGTATCTCTCCTCTCTGATCCTCAGTCTAGAGACCTACTAGAGACCTTGTTGTATCTCTCCTCTCTGATCCTCAGTCTAGAGACCTACTAGAGACCTTGTTGTATCTCTCCTCTCTGATCCTCAGTCTAGAGACCTACTAGAGACCTTGTTGTATCTCTCCTCTCTGATCCTCAGTCTAGAGACCTACTAGAGACCTTGTTGTATCTCTCCTCTCTGATCCTCAGTCTAGAGACCTACTAGAGACCTTGTTGTATCTCTCCTCTCTGATCCTCAGTCTAGAGACCTACTAGAGACCTTGTTGTATCTCTCCTCTCTGATCCTCAGTCTAGAGACCTACTAGAGACCTTGTTGTATCTCTCCTCTCTGATCCTCAGTCTAGAGACCTACTAGAGACCTTGTTGTATCTCTCCTCTCTGATCCTCAGTCTAGAGACCTACTAGAGACCTTGTTGTATCTCTCCTCTCTGATCCTCAGTCTAGAGACCTACTAGAGACCTTGTTGTATCTCTCCTCTCTGATCCTCAGTCTAGAGACCTACTAGAGACCTTGTTGTATCTCTCCTCTCTGATCCTCAGTCTAGAGACCTACTAGAGACCTTGTTGTATCTCTCCTCTCTGATCCTCAGTCTAGAGACCTACTAGAGACCTTGTTGTATCTCTCCTCTCTGATCCTCAGTCTAGAGACCTACTAGAGACCTTGTTGTATCTCTCCTCTCTGATCCTCAGTCTAGAGACCTACTAGAGACCTTGTTGTATCTCTCCTCTCTGATCCTCAGTCTAGAGACCTACTAGAGACCTTGTTGTATCTCTCCTCTCTGATCCTCAGTCTAGAGACCTACTAGAGACCTTGTTGTATCTCTCCTCTCTGATCCTCAGTCTAGAGACCTACTAGAGACCTTGTTGTATCTCTCCTCTCTGATCCTCAGTCTAGAGACCTACTAGAGACCTTGTTGTATCTCTCCTCTCTGATCCTCAGTCTAGAGACCTACTAGAGACCTTGTTGTATCTCTCCTCTCTGATCCTCAGTCTAGAGACCTACTAGAGACCTTGTTGTATCTCTCCTCTCTGATCCTCAGTCTAGAGACCTACTAGAGACCTTGTTGTATCTCTCCTCTCTGATCCTCAGTCTAGAGACCTACTAGAGACCTTGTTGTATCTCTCCTCTCTGATCCTCAGTCTAGAGACCTACTAGAGACCTTGTTGTATCTCTCCTCTCTGATCCTCAGTCTAGAGACCTACTAGAGACCTTGTTGTATCTCTCCTCTCTGATCCTCAGTCTAGAGACCTACTAGAGACCTTGTTGTATCTCTCCTCTCTGATCCTCAGTCTAGAGACCTACTAGAGACCTTGTTGTATCTCTCCTCTCTGATCCTCAGTCTAGAGACCTACTAGAGACCTTGTTGTATCTCTCCTCTCTGATCCTCAGTCTAGAGACCTACTAGAGACCTTGTTGTATCTCTCCTCTCTGATCCTCAGTCTAGAGACCTACTAGAGACCTTGTTGTATCTCTCCTCTCTGATCCTCAGTCTAGAGACCTACTAGAGACCTTGTTGTATCTCTCCTCTCTGATCCTCAGTCTAGAGACCTACTAGAGACCTTGTTGTATCTCTCCTCTCTGATCCTCAGTCTAGAGACCTACTAGAGACCTTGTTGTATCTCTCCTCTCTGATCCTCAGTCTAGAGACCTACTAGAGACCTTGTTGTATCTCTCCTCTCTGATCCTCAGTCTAGAGACCTACTAGAGACCTTGTTGTATCTCTCCTCTCTGATCCTCAGTCTAGAGACCTACTAGAGACCTTGTTGTATCTCTCCTCTCTGATCCTCAGTCTAGAGACCTACTAGAGACCTTGTTGTATCTCTCCTCTCTGATCCTCAGTCTAGAGACCTACTAGAGACCTTGTTGTATCTCTCCTCTCTGATCCTCAGTCTAGAGACCTACTAGAGACCTTGTTGTATCTCTCCTCTCTGATCCTCAGTCTAGAGACCTACTAGAGACCTTGTTGTATCTCTCCTCTCTGATCCTCAGTCTAGAGACCTACTAGAGACCTTGTTGTATCTCTCCTCTCTGATCCTCAGTCTAGAGACCTACTAGAGACCTTGTTGTATCTCTCCTCTCTGATCCTCAGTCTAGAGACCTACTAGAGACCTTGTTGTATCTCTCCTCTCTGATCCTCAGTCTAGAGACCTACTAGAGACCTTGTTGTATCTCTCCTCTCTGATCCTCAGTCTAGAGACCTACTAGAGACCTTGTTGTATCTCCTCTCTGATCCTCAGTCTAGAGACCTACTAGAGACCTTGTTGTATCTCTCCTCTCTGATCCTCAGTCTAGAGACCTACTAGAGACCTTGTTGTATCTCTCCTCTCTGATCCTCAGTCTAGAGACCTACTAGAGACCTTGTTGTATCTCTCCTCTCTGATCCTCAGTCTAGAGACCTACTAGAGACCTTGTTGTATCTCTCCTCTCTGATCCTCAGTCTAGAGACCTACTAGAGACCTTGTTGTATCTCTCCTCTCTGATCCTCAGTCTAGAGACCTACTAGAGACCTTGTTGTATCTCTCCTCTCTGATCCTCAGTCTAGAGACCTACTAGAGACCTTGTTGTATCTCTCCTCTCTGATCCTCAGTCTAGAGACCTACTAGAGACCTTGTTGTATCTCTCCTCTCTGATCCTCAGTCTAGAGACCTACTAGAGACCTTGTTGTATCTCTCCTCTCTGATCCTCAGTCTAGAGACCTACTAGAGACCTTGTTGTATCTCTCCTCTCTGATCCTCAGTCTAGAGACCTACTAGAGACCTTGTTGTATCTCTCCTCTCTGATCCTCAGTCTAGAGACCTACTAGAGACCTTGTTGTATCTCTCCTCTCTGATCCTCAGTCTAGAGACCTACTAGAGACCTTGTTGTATCTCTCCTCTCTGATCCTCAGTCTAGAGACCTACTAGAGACCTTGTTGTATCTCTCCTCTCTGATCCTCAGTCTAGAGACCTACTAGAGACCTTGTTGTATCTCTCCTCTCTGATCCTCAGTCTAGAGACCTACTAGAGACCTTGTTGTATCTCTCCTCTCTGATCCTCAGTCTAGAGACCTACTAGAGACCTTGTTGTATCTCTCCTCTCTGATCCTCAGTCTAGAGACCTACTAGAGACCTTGTTGTATCTCTCCTCTCTGATCCTCAGTCTAGAGACCTACTAGAGACCTTGTTGTATCTCTCCTCTCTGATCCTCAGTCTAGAGACCTACTAGAGACCTTGTTGTATCTCTCCTCTCTGATCCTCAGTCTAGAGACCTACTAGAGACCTTGTTGTATCTCTCCTCTCTGATCCTCAGTCTAGAGACCTACTAGAGACCTTGTTGTATCTCTCTCTCTGATCCTCAGTCTAGAGACCTACTAGAGACCTTGTTGTATCTCTCCTCTCTGATCCTCAGTCTAGAGACCTACTAGAGACCTTGTTGTATCTCTCCTCTCTGATCCTCAGTCTAGAGACCTACTAGAGACCTTGTTGTATCTCTCCTCTCTGATCCTCAGTCTAGAGACCTACTAGAGACCTTGTTGTATCTCTCCTCTCTGATCCTCAGTCTAGAGACCTACTAGAGACCTTGTTGTATCTCTCTCTCTGATCCTCAGTCTAGAGACCTACTAGAGACCTTGTTGTATCTCTCCTCTCTGATCCTCAGTCTAGAGACCTACTAGAGACCTTGTTGTATCTCTCCTCTCTGATCCTCAGTCTAGAGACCTACTAGAGACCTTGTTGTATCTCTCCTCTCTGATCCTCAGTCTAGAGACCTACTAGAGACCTTGTTGTATCTCTCCTCTCTGATCCTCAGTCTAGAGACCTACTAGAGACCTTGTTGTATCTCTCCTCTCTGATCCTCAGTCTAGAGACCTACTAGAGACCTTGTTGTATCTCTCCTCTCTGATCCTCAGTCTAGAGACCTACTAGAGACCTTGTTGTATCTCTCCTCTCTGATCCTCAGTCTAGAGACCTACTAGAGACCTTGTTGTATCTCTCCTCTCTGATCCTCAGTCTAGAGACCTACTAGAGACCTTGTTGTATCTCTCCTCTCTGATCCTCAGTCTAGAGACCTACTAGAGACCTTGTTGTATCTCTCCTCTCTGATCCTCAGTCTAGAGACCTACTAGAGACCTTGTTGTATCTCTCCTCTCTGATCCTCAGTCTAGAGACCTACTAGAGACCTTGTTGTATCTCTCCTCTCTGATCCTCAGTCTAGAGACCTACTAGAGACCTTGTTGTATCTCTCCTCTCTGATCCTCAGTCTAGAGACCTACTAGAGACCTTGTTGTATCTCTCCTCTCTGATCCTCAGTCTAGAGACCTACTAGAGACCTTGTTGTATCTCTCCTCTCTGATCCTCAGTCTAGAGACCTACTAGAGACCTTGTTGTATCTCTCCTCTCTGATCCTCAGTCTAGAGACCTACTAGAGACCTTGTTGTATCTCTCCTCTCTGATCCTCAGTCTAGAGACCTACTAGAGACCTTGTTGTATCTCTCCTCTCTGATCCTCAGTCTAGAGACCTACTAGAGACCTTGTTGTATCTCTCCTCTCTGATCCTCAGTCTAGAGACCTACTAGAGACCTTGTTGTATCTCTCCTCTCTGATCCTCAGTCTAGAGACCTACTAGAGACCTTGTTGTATCTCTCCTCTCTGATCCTCAGTCTAGAGACCTACTAGAGACCTTGTTGTATCTCTCCTCTCTGATCCTCAGTCTAGAGACCTACTAGAGACCTTGTTGTATCTCTCCTCTCTGATCCTCAGTCTAGAGACCTACTAGAGACCTTGTTGTATCTCTCCTCTCTGATCCTCAGTCTAGAGACCTACTAGAGACCTTGTTGTATCTCTCCTCTCTGATCCTCAGTCTAGAGACCTACTAGAGACCTTGTTGTATCTCCTCTCTGATCCTCAGTCTAGAGACCTACTAGAGACCTTGTTGTATCTCTCCTCTCTGATCCTCAGTCTAGAGACCTACTAGAGACCTTGTTGTATCTCTCCTCTCTGATCCTCAGTCTAGAGACCTACTAGAGACCTTGTTGTATCTCTCCTCTCTGATCCTCAGTCTAGAGACCTACTAGAGACCTTGTTGTATCTCTCCTCTCTGATCCTCAGTCTAGAGACCTACTAGAGACCTTGTTGTATCTCTCCTCTCTGATCCTCAGTCTAGAGACCTACTAGAGACCTTGTTGTATCTCTCCTCTCTGATCCTCAGTCTAGAGACCTACTAGAGACCTTGTTGTATCTCTCCTCTCTGATCCTCAGTCTAGAGACCTACTAGAGACCTTGTTGTATCTCTCCTCTCTGATCCTCAGTCTAGAGACCTACTAGAGACCTTGTTGTATCTCTCCTCTCTGATCCTCAGTCTAGAGACCTACTAGAGACCTTGTTGTATCTCTCCTCTCTGATCCTCAGTCTAGAGACCTACTAGAGACCTTGTTGTATCTCTCCTCTCTGATCCTCAGTCTAGAGACCTACTAGAGACCTTGTTGTATCTCTCCTCTCTGATCCTCAGTCTAGAGACCTACTAGAGACCTTGTTGTATCTCTCCTCTCTGATCCTCAGTCTAGAGACCTACTAGAGACCTTGTTGTATCTCTCCTCTCTGATCCTCAGTCTAGAGACCTACTAGAGACCTTGTTGTATCTCTCCTCTCTGATCCTCAGTCTAGAGACCTACTAGAGACCTTGTTGTATCTCTCCTCTCTGATCCTCAGTCTAGAGACCTACTAGAGACCTTGTTGTATCTCTCCTCTCTGATCCTCAGTCTAGAGACCTACTAGAGACCTTGTTGTATCTCTCCTCTCTGATCCTCAGTCTAGAGACCTACTAGAGACCTTGTTGTATCTCTCCTCTCTGATCCTCAGTCTAGAGACCTACTAGAGACCTTGTTGTATCTCTCCTCTCTGATCCTCAGTCTAGAGACCTACTAGAGACCTTGTTGTATCTCTCCTCTCTGATCCTCAGTCTAGAGACCTACTAGAGACCTTGTTGTATCTCTCCTCTCTGATCCTCAGTCTAGAGACCTACTAGAGACCTTGTTGTATCTCTCCTCTCTGATCCTCAGTCTAGAGACCTACTAGAGACCTTGTTGTATCTCTCCTCTCTGATCCTCAGTCTAGAGACCTACTAGAGACCTTGTTGTATCTCCCTCTCTGATCCTCAGTCTAGAGACCTACTAGAGACCTTGTTGTATCTCTCCTCTCTGATCCTCAGTCTAGAGACCTACTAGAGACCTTGTTGTATCTCTCCTCTCTGATCCTCAGTCTAGAGACCTACTAGAGACCTTGTTGTATCTCTCCTCTCTGATCCTCAGTCTAGAGACCTACTAGAGACCTTGTTGTATCTCTCCTCTCTGATCCTCAGTCTAGAGACCTACTAGAGACCTTGTTGTATCTCTCCTCTCTGATCCTCAGTCTAGAGACCTACTAGAGACCTTGTTGTATCTCTCCTCTCTGATCCTCAGTCTAGAGACCTACTAGAGACCTTGTTGTATCTCTCCTCTCTGATCCTCAGTCTAGAGACCTACTAGAGACCTTGTTGTATCTCTCCTCTCTGATCCTCAGTCTAGAGACCTACTAGAGACCTTGTTGTATCTCTCCTCTCTGATCCTCAGTCTAGAGACCTACTAGAGACCTTGTTGTATCTCTCCTCTCTGATCCTCAGTCTAGAGACCTACTAGAGACCTTGTTGTATCTCTCCTCTCTGATCCTCAGTCTAGAGACCTACTAGAGACCTTGTTGTATCTCTCCTCTCTGATCCTCAGTCTAGAGACCTACTAGAGACCTTGTTGTATCTCTCCTCTCTGATCCTCAGTCTAGAGACCTACTAGAGACCTTGTTGTATCTCTCCTCTCTGATCCTCAGTCTAGAGACCTACTAGAGACCTTGTTGTATCTCTCCTCTCTGATCCTCAGTCTAGAGACCTACTAGAGACCTTGTTGTATCTCTCCTCTCTGATCCTCAGTCTAGAGACCTACTAGAGACCTTGTTGTATCTCTCCTCTCTGATCCTCAGTCTAGAGACCTACTAGAGACCTTGTTGTATCTCTCCTCTCTGATCCTCAGTCTAGAGACCTACTAGAGACCTTGTTGTATCTCTCCTCTCTGATCCTCAGTCTAGAGACCTACTAGAGACCTTGTTGTATCTCTCCTCTCTGATCCTCAGTCTAGAGACCTACTAGAGACCTTGTTGTATCTCTCCTCTCTGATCCTCAGTCTAGAGACCTACTAGAGACCTTGTTGTATCTCTCCTCTCTGATCCTCAGTCTAGAGACCTACTAGAGACCTTGTTGTATCTCTCCTCTCTGATCCTCAGTCTAGAGACCTACTAGAGACCTTGTTGTATCTCTCCTCTCTGATCCTCAGTCTAGAGACCTACTAGAGACCTTGTTGTATCTCTCCTCTCTGATCCTCAGTCTAGAGACCTACTAGAGACCTTGTTGTATCTCTCCTCTCTGATCCTCAGTCTAGAGACCTACTAGAGACCTTGTTGTATCTCTCCTCTCTGATCCTCAGTCTAGAGACCTACTAGAGACCTTGTTGTATCTCTCCTCTCTGATCCTCAGTCTAGAGACCTACTAGAGACCTTGTTGTATCTCTCCTCTCTGATCCTCAGTCTAGAGACCTACTGGAGACCTTGTTGTATCTCTCCTCTCTGATCCTCAGTCTAGAGACCTACTAGAGACCTTGTTGTATCTCTCCTCTCTGATCCTCAGTCTAGAGACCTACTAGAGACCTTGTTGTATCTCTCCTCTCTGATCCTCAGTCTAGAGACCTACTAGAGACCTTGTTGTATCTCTCCTCTCTGATCCTCAGTCTAGAGACCTACTAGAGACCTTGTTGTATCTCTCCTCTCTGATCCTCAGTCTAGAGACCTACTAGAGACCTTGTTGTATCTCTCCTCTCTGATCCTCAGTCTAGAGACCTACTAGAGACCTTGTTGTATCTCTCCTCTCTGATCCTCAGTCTAGAGACCTACTAGAGACCTTGTTGTATCTCTCCTCTCTGATCCTCAGTCTAGAGACCTACTAGAGACCTTGTTGTATCTCTCCTCTCTGATCCTCAGTCTAGAGACCTACTAGAGACCTTGTTGTATCTCTCCTCTCTGATCCTCAGTCTAGAGACCTACTAGAGACCTTGTTGTATCTCTCCTCTCTGATCCTCAGTCTAGAGACCTACTAGAGACCTTGTTGTATCTCTCCTCTCTGATCCTCAGTCTAGAGACCTACTAGAGACCTTGTTGTATCTCTCCTCTCTGATCCTCAGTCTAGAGACCTACTAGAGACCTTGTTGTATCTCTCCTCTCTGATCCTCAGTCTAGAGACCTACTAGAGACCTTGTTGTATCTCTCTCTCTGATCCTCAGTCTAGAGACCTACTAGAGACCTTGTTGTATCTCTCCTCTCTGATCCTCAGTCTAGAGACCTACTAGAGACCTTGTTGTATCTCTCCTCTCTGATCCTCAGTCTAGAGACCTACTAGAGACCTTGTTGTATCTCTCCTCTCTGATCCTCAGTCTAGAGACCTACTAGAGACCTTGTTGTATCTCTCCTCTCTGATCCTCAGTCTAGAGACCTACTAGAGACCTTGTTGTATCTCTCCTCTCTGATCCTCAGTCTAGAGACCTACTAGAGACCTTGTTGTATCTCTCCTCTCTGATCCTCAGTCTAGAGACCTACTAGAGACCTTGTTGTATCTCTCCTCTCTGATCCTCAGTCTAGAGACCTACTAGAGACCTTGTTGTATCTCTCCTCTCTGATCCTCAGTCTAGAGACCTACTAGAGACCTTGTTGTATCTCCTCTCTGATCCTCAGTCTAGAGACCTACTAGAGACCTTGTTGTATCTCTCCTCTCTGATCCTCAGTCTAGAGACCTACTAGAGACCTTGTTGTATCTCTCCTCTCTGATCCTCAGTCTAGAGACCTACTAGAGACCTTGTTGTATCTCTCCTCTCTGATCCTCAGTCTAGAGACCTACTAGAGACCTTGTTGTATCTCTCCTCTCTGATCCTCAGTCTAGAGACCTACTAGAGACCTTGTTGTATCTCTCCTCTCTGATCCTCAGTCTAGAGACCTACTAGAGACCTTGTTGTATCTCTCCTCTCTGATCCTCAGTCTAGAGACCTACTAGAGACCTTGTTGTATCTCTCCTCTCTGATCCTCAGTCTAGAGACCTACTAGAGACCTTGTTGTATCTCTCCTCTCTGATCCTCAGTCTAGAGACCTACTAGAGACCTTGTTGTATCTCTCCTCTCTGATCCTCAGTCTAGAGACCTACTAGAGACCTTGTTGTATCTCTCCTCTCTGATCCTCAGTCTAGAGACCTACTAGAGACCTTGTTGTATCTCTCCTCTCTGATCCTCAGTCTAGAGACCTACTAGAGACCTTGTTGTATCTCTCCTCTCTGATCCTCAGTCTAGAGACCTACTAGAGACCTTGTTGTATCTCTCCTCTCTGATCCTCAGTCTAGAGACCTACTAGAGACCTTGTTGTATCTCTCCTCTCTGATCCTCAGTCTAGAGACCTACTAGAGACCTTGTTGTATCTCTCCTCTCTGATCCTCAGTCTAGAGACCTACTAGAGACCTTGTTGTATCTCTCCTCTCTGATCCTCAGTCTAGAGACCTACTAGAGACCTTGTTGTATCTCTCCTCTCTGATCCTCAGTCTAGAGACCTACTAGAGACCTTGTTGTATCTCTCCTCTCTGATCCTCAGTCTAGAGACCTACTAGAGACCTTGTTGTATCTCTCCTCTCTGATCCTCAGTCTAGAGACCTACTAGAGACCTTGTTGTATCTCTCCTCTCTGATCCTCAGTCTAGAGACCTACTAGAGACCTTGTTGTATCTCTCCTCTCTGATCCTCAGTCTAGAGACCTACTAGAGACCTTGTTGTATCTCTCCTCTCTGATCCTCAGTCTAGAGACCTACTAGAGACCTTGTTGTATCTCTCCTCTCTGATCCTCAGTCTAGAGACCTACTAGAGACCTTGTTGTATCTCTCCTCTCTGATCCTCAGTCTAGAGACCTACTAGAGACCTTGTTGTATCTCTCCTCTCTGATCCTCAGTCTAGAGACCTACTAGAGACCTTGTTGTATCTCTCCTCTCTGATCCTCAGTCTAGAGACCTACTGGAGACCTTGTTGTATCTCTCCTCTCTGATCCTCAGTCTAGAGACCTACTAGAGACCTTGTTGTATCTCTCCTCTCTGATCCTCAGTCTAGAGACCTACTAGAGACCTTGTTGTATCTCTCCTCTCTGATCCTCAGTCTAGAGACCTACTAGAGACCTTGTTGTATCTCTCCTCTCTGATCCTCAGTCTAGAGACCTACTAGAGACCTTGTTGTATCTCTCCTCTCTGATCCTCAGTCTAGAGACCTACTAGAGACCTTGTTGTATCTCTCCTCTCTGATCCTCAGTCTAGAGACCTACTAGAGACCTTGTTGTATCTCTCCTCTCTGATCCTCAGTCTAGAGACCTACTAGAGACCTTGTTGTATCTCTCCTCTCTGATCCTCAGTCTAGAGACCTACTAGAGACCTTGTTGTATCTCTCCTCTCTGATCCTCAGTCTAGAGACCTACTAGAGACCTTGTTGTATCTCTCCTCTCTGATCCTCAGTCTAGAGACCTACTGGAGACCTTGTTGTATCTCTCCTCTCTGATCCTCAGTCTAGAGACCTACTAGAGACCTTGTTGTATCTCTCCTCTCTGATCCTCAGTCTAGAGACCTACTAGAGACCTTGTTGTATCTCTCCTCTCTGATCCTCAGTCTAGAGACCTACTAGAGACCTTGTTGTATCTCTCCTCTCTGATCCTCAGTCTAGAGACCTACTAGAGACCTTGTTGTATCTCTCCTCTCTGATCCTCAGTCTAGAGACCTACTAGAGACCTTGTTGTATCTCTCCTCTCTGATCCTCAGTCTAGAGACCTACTAGAGACCTTGTTGTATCTCTCCTCTCTGATCCTCAGTCTAGAGACCTACTAGAGACCTTGTTGTATCTCTCCTCTCTGATCCTCAGTCTAGAGACCTACTAGAGACCTTGTTGTATCTCTCCTCTCTGATCCTCAGTCTAGAGACCTACTAGAGACCTTGTTGTATCTCTCCTCTCTGATCCTCAGTCTAGAGACCTACTAGAGACCTTGTTGTATCTCTCCTCTCTGATCCTCAGTCTAGAGACCTACTAGAGACCTTGTTGTATCTCTCCTCTCTGATCCTCAGTCTAGAGACCTACTAGAGACCTTGTTGTATCTCTCCTCTCTGATCCTCAGTCTAGAGACCTACTAGAGACCTTGTTGTATCTCTCCTCTCTGATCCTCAGTCTAGAGACCTACTAGAGACCTTGTTGTATCTCTCCTCTCTGATCCTCAGTCTAGAGACCTACTAGAGACCTTGTTGTATCTCTCCTCTCTGATCCTCAGTCTAGAGACCTACTAGAGACCTTGTTGTATCTCTCCTCTCTGATCCTCAGTCTAGAGACCTACTAGAGACCTTGTTGTATCTCTCCTCTCTGATCCTCAGTCTAGAGACCTACTAGAGACCTTGTTGTATCTCTCCTCTCTGATCCTCAGTCTAGAGACCTACTAGAGACCTTGTTGTATCTCTCCTCTCTGATCCTCAGTCTAGAGACCTACTAGAGACCTTGTTGTATCTCTCCTCTCTGATCCTCAGTCTAGAGACCTACTAGAGACCTTGTTGTATCTCTCCTCTCTGATCCTCAGTCTAGAGACCTACTAGAGACCTTGTTGTATCTCTCCTCTCTGATCCTCAGTCTAGAGACCTACTAGAGACCTTGTTGTATCTCTCCTCTCTGATCCTCAGTCTAGAGACCTACTAGAGACCTTGTTGTATCTCTCCTCTCTGATCCTCAGTCTAGAGACCTACTAGAGACCTTGTTGTATCTCTCCTCTCTGATCCTCAGTCTAGAGACCTACTAGAGACCTTGTTGTATCTCTCCTCTCTGATCCTCAGTCTAGAGACCTACTAGAGACCTTGTTGTATCTCTCCTCTCTGATCCTCAGTCTAGAGACCTACTAGAGACCTTGTTGTATCTCTCCTCTCTGATCCTCAGTCTAGAGACCTACTAGAGACCTTGTTGTATCTCTCCTCTCTGATCCTCAGTCTAGAGACCTACTAGAGACCTTGTTGTATCTCTCCTCTCTGATCCTCAGTCTAGAGACCTACTAGAGACCTTGTTGTATCTCTCCTCTCTGATCCTCAGTCTAGAGACCTACTAGAGACCTTGTTGTATCTCTCCTCTCTGATCCTCAGTCTAGAGACCTACTAGAGACCTTGTTGTATCTCTCCTCTCTGATCCTCAGTCTAGAGACCTACTAGAGACCTTGTTGTATCTCTCCTCTCTGATCCTCAGTCTAGAGACCTACTAGAGACCTTGTTGTATCTCTCCTCTCTGATCCTCAGTCTAGAGACCTACTAGAGACCTTGTTGTATCTCTCCTCTCTGATCCTCAGTCTAGAGACCTACTAGAGACCTTGTTGTATCTCTCCTCTCTGATCCTCAGTCTAGAGACCTACTAGAGACCTTGTTGTATCTCTCCTCTCTGATCCTCAGTCTAGAGACCTACTAGAGACCTTGTTGTATCTCTCCTCTCTGATCCTCAGTCTAGAGACCTACTAGAGACCTTGTTGTATCTCTCCTCTCTGATCCTCAGTCTAGAGACCTACTAGAGACCTTGTTGTATCTCTCCTCTCTGATCCTCAGTCTAGAGACCTACTAGAGACCTTGTTGTATCTCTCCTCTCTGATCCTCAGTCTAGAGACCTACTAGAGACCTTGTTGTATCTCTCCTCTCTGATCCTCAGTCTAGAGACCTACTAGAGACCTTGTTGTATCTCTCCTCTCTGATCCTCAGTCTAGAGACCTACTAGAGACCTTGTTGTATCTCTCCTCTCTGATCCTCAGTCTAGAGACCTACTAGAGACCTTGTTGTATCTCTCCTCTCTGATCCTCAGTCTAGAGACCTACTAGAGACCTTGTTGTATCTCTCCTCTCTGATCCTCAGTCTAGAGACCTACTAGAGACCTTGTTGTATCTCTCCTCTCTGATCCTCAGTCTAGAGACCTACTAGAGACCTTGTTGTATCTCTCCTCTCTGATCCTCAGTCTAGAGACCTACTAGAGACCTTGTTGTATCTCTCCTCTCTGATCCTCAGTCTAGAGACCTACTAGAGACCTTGTTGTATCTCTCCTCTCTGATCCTCAGTCTAGAGACCTACTAGAGACCTTGTTGTATCTCTCCTCTCTGATCCTCAGTCTAGAGACCTACTAGAGACCTTGTTGTATCTCTCCTCTCTGATCCTCAGTCTAGAGACCTACTAGAGACCTTGTTGTATCTCTCCTCTCTGATCCTCAGTCTAGAGACCTACTAGAGACCTTGTTGTATCTCTCCTCTCTGATCCTCAGTCTAGAGACCTACTAGAGACCTTGTTGTATCTCTCCTCTCTGATCCTCAGTCTAGAGACCTACTAGAGACCTTGTTGTATCTCTCCTCTCTGATCCTCAGTCTAGAGACCTACTAGAGACCTTGTTGTATCTCTCCTCTCTGATCCTCAGTCTAGAGACCTACTAGAGACCTTGTTGTATCTCTCCTCTCTGATCCTCAGTCTAGAGACCTACTAGAGACCTTGTTGTATCTCTCCTCTCTGATCCTCAGTCTAGAGACCTACTAGAGACCTTGTTGTATCTCTCCTCTCTGATCCTCAGTCTAGAGACCTACTAGAGACCTTGTTGTATCTCTCCTCTCTGATCCTCAGTCTAGAGACCTACTAGAGACCTTGTTGTATCTCTCTCTCTGATCCTCAGTCTAGAGACCTACTAGAGACCTTGTTGTATCTCTCCTCTCTGATCCTCAGTCTAGAGACCTACTAGAGACCTTGTTGTATCTCTCCTCTCTGATCCTCAGTCTAGAGACCTACTAGAGACCTTGTTGTATCTCTCCTCTCTGATCCTCAGTCTAGAGACCTACTAGAGACCTTGTTGTATCTCTCCTCTCTGATCCTCAGTCTAGAGACCTACTAGAGACCTTGTTGTATCTCTCCTCTCTGATCCTCAGTCTAGAGACCTACTAGAGACCTTGTTGTATCTCTCTCTCTGATCCTCAGTCTAGAGACCTACTAGAGACCTTGTTGTATCTCTCCTCTCTGATCCTCAGTCTAGAGACCTACTAGAGACCTTGTTGTATCTCTCCTCTCTGATCCTCAGTCTAGAGACCTACTAGAGACCTTGTTGTATCTCTCCTCTCTGATCCTCAGTCTAGAGACCTACTAGAGACCTTGTTGTATCTCTCCTCTCTGATCCTCAGTCTAGAGACCTACTAGAGACCTTGTTGTATCTCTCCTCTCTGATCCTCAGTCTAGAGACCTACTAGAGACCTTGTTGTATCTCTCCTCTCTGATCCTCAGTCTAGAGACCTACTAGAGACCTTGTTGTATCTCTCCTCTCTGATCCTCAGTCTAGAGACCTACTAGAGACCTTGTTGTATCTCTCCTCTCTGATCCTCAGTCTAGAGACCTACTAGAGACCTTGTTGTATCTCTCCTCTCTGATCCTCAGTCTAGAGACCTACTAGAGACCTTGTTGTATCTCTCCTCTCTGATCCTCAGTCTAGAGACCTACTAGAGACCTTGTTGTATCTCTCCTCTCTGATCCTCAGTCTAGAGACCTACTAGAGACCTTGTTGTATCTCTCCTCTCTGATCCTCAGTCTAGAGACCTACTAGAGACCTTGTTGTATCTCTCCTCTCTGATCCTCAGTCTAGAGACCTACTAGAGACCTTGTTGTATCTCTCCTCTCTGATCCTCAGTCTAGAGACCTACTAGAGACCTTGTTGTATCTCTCCTCTCTGATCCTCAGTCTAGAGACCTACTAGAGACCTTGTTGTATCTCTCCTCTCTGATCCTCAGTCTAGAGACCTACTAGAGACCTTGTTGTATCTCTCCTCTCTGATCCTCAGTCTAGAGACCTACTAGAGACCTTGTTGTATCTCTCCTCTCTGATCCTCAGTCTAGAGACCTACTAGAGACCTTGTTGTATCTCTCCTCTCTGATCCTCAGTCTAGAGACCTACTAGAGACCTTGTTGTATCTCTCCTCTCTGATCCTCAGTCTAGAGACCTACTAGAGACCTTGTTGTATCTCTCCTCTCTGATCCTCAGTCTAGAGACCTACTAGAGACCTTGTTGTATCTCTCCTCTCTGATCCTCAGTCTAGAGACCTACTAGAGACCTTGTTGTATCTCTCCTCTCTGATCCTCAGTCTAGAGACCTACTAGAGACCTTGTTGTATCTCTCCTCTCTGATCCTCAGTCTAGAGACCTACTAGAGACCTTGTTGTATCTCTCCTCTCTGATCCTCAGTCTAGAGACCTACTAGAGACCTTGTTGTATCTCTCCTCTCTGATCCTCAGTCTAGAGACCTACTAGAGACCTTGTTGTATCTCTCCTCTCTGATCCTCAGTCTAGAGACCTACTAGAGACCTTGTTGTATCTCTCCTCTCTGATCCTCAGTCTAGAGACCTACTAGAGACCTTGTTGTATCTCCCTCTCTGATCCTCAGTCTAGAGACCTACTAGAGACCTTGTTGTATCTCTCCTCTCTGATCCTCAGTCTAGAGACCTACTAGAGACCTTGTTGTATCTCTCCTCTCTGATCCTCAGTCTAGAGACCTACTAGAGACCTTGTTGTATCTCTCCTCTCTGATCCTCAGTCTAGAGACCTACTAGAGACCTTGTTGTATCTCTCCTCTCTGATCCTCAGTCTAGAGACCTACTAGAGACCTTGTTGTATCTCTCCTCTCTGATCCTCAGTCTAGAGACCTACTAGAGACCTTGTTGTATCTCTCCTCTCTGATCCTCAGTCTAGAGACCTACTAGAGACCTTGTTGTATCTCTCCTCTCTGATCCTCAGTCTAGAGACCTACTAGAGACCTTGTTGTATCTCTCCTCTCTGATCCTCAGTCTAGAGACCTACTAGAGACCTTGTTGTATCTCTCCTCTCTGATCCTCAGTCTAGAGACCTACTAGAGACCTTGTTGTATCTCTCCTCTCTGATCCTCAGTCTAGAGACCTACTAGAGACCTTGTTGTATCTCTCCTCTCTGATCCTCAGTCTAGAGACCTACTAGAGACCTTGTTGTATCTCTCCTCTCTGATCCTCAGTCTAGAGACCTACTAGAGACCTTGTTGTATCTCTCCTCTCTGATCCTCAGTCTAGAGACCTACTAGAGACCTTGTTGTATCTCTCCTCTCTGATCCTCAGTCTAGAGACCTACTAGAGACCTTGTTGTATCTCTCCTCTCTGATCCTCAGTCTAGAGACCTACTAGAGACCTTGTTGTATCTCTCCTCTCTGATCCTCAGTCTAGAGACCTACTAGAGACCTTGTTGTATCTCTCCTCTCTGATCCTCAGTCTAGAGACCTACTAGAGACCTTGTTGTATCTCTCCTCTCTGATCCTCAGTCTAGAGACCTACTAGAGACCTTGTTGTATCTCTCCTCTCTGATCCTCAGTCTAGAGACCTACTAGAGACCTTGTTGTATCTCTCCTCTCTGATCCTCAGTCTAGAGACCTACTAGAGACCTTGTTGTATCTCTCCTCTCTGATCCTCAGTCTAGAGACCTACTAGAGACCTTGTTGTATCTCTCCTCTCTGATCCTCAGTCTAGAGACCTACTAGAGACCTTGTTGTATCTCTCCTCTCTGATCCTCAGTCTAGAGACCTACTAGAGACCTTGTTGTATCTCTCCTCTCTGATCCTCAGTCTAGAGACCTACTAGAGACCTTGTTGTATCTCTCCTCTCTGATCCTCAGTCTAGAGACCTACTAGAGACCTTGTTGTATCTCTCCTCTCTGATCCTCAGTCTAGAGACCTACTAGAGACCTTGTTGTATCTCTCCTCTCTGATCCTCAGTCTAGAGACCTACTAGAGACCTTGTTGTATCTCTCCTCTCTGATCCTCAGTCTAGAGACCTACTAGAGACCTTGTTGTATCTCTCCTCTCTGATCCTCAGTCTAGAGACCTACTAGAGACCTTGTTGTATCTCTCCTCTCTGATCCTCAGTCTAGAGACCTACTAGAGACCTTGTTGTATCTCTCCTCTCTGATCCTCAGTCTAGAGACCTACTAGAGACCTTGTTGTATCTCTCCTCTCTGATCCTCAGTCTAGAGACCTACTAGAGACCTTGTTGTATCTCTCCTCTCTGATCCTCAGTCTAGAGACCTACTAGAGACCTTGTTGTATCTCCTCTCTGATCCTCAGTCTAGAGACCTACTAGAGACCTTGTTGTATCTCTCCTCTCTGATCCTCAGTCTAGAGACCTACTAGAGACCTTGTTGTATCTCTCCTCTCTGATCCTCAGTCTAGAGACCTACTAGAGACCTTGTTGTATCTCTCCTCTCTGATCCTCAGTCTAGAGACCTACTAGAGACCTTGTTGTATCTCTCCTCTCTGATCCTCAGTCTAGAGACCTACTAGAGACCTTGTTGTATCTCTCCTCTCTGATCCTCAGTCTAGAGACCTACTAGAGACCTTGTTGTATCTCTCCTCTCTGATCCTCAGTCTAGAGACCTACTAGAGACCTTGTTGTATCTCTCCTCTCTGATCCTCAGTCTAGAGACCTACTAGAGACCTTGTTGTATCTCTCCTCTCTGATCCTCAGTCTAGAGACCTACTAGAGACCTTGTTGTATCTCTCCTCTCTGATCCTCAGTCTAGAGACCTACTAGAGACCTTGTTGTATCTCTCCTCTCTGATCCTCAGTCTAGAGACCTACTAGAGACCTTGTTGTATCTCTCCTCTCTGATCCTCAGTCTAGAGACCTACTAGAGACCTTGTTGTATCTCTCCTCTCTGATCCTCAGTCTAGAGACCTACTAGAGACCTTGTTGTATCTCTCCTCTCTGATCCTCAGTCTAGAGACCTACTAGAGACCTTGTTGTATCTCTCCTCTCTGATCCTCAGTCTAGAGACCTACTAGAGACCTTGTTGTATCTCTCCTCTCTGATCCTCAGTCTAGAGACCTACTAGAGACCTTGTTGTATCTCTCCTCTCTGATCCTCAGTCTAGAGACCTACTAGAGACCTTGTTGTATCTCTCCTCTCTGATCCTCAGTCTAGAGACCTACTAGAGACCTTGTTGTATCTCTCCTCTCTGATCCTCAGTCTAGAGACCTACTAGAGACCTTGTTGTATCTCTCCTCTCTGATCCTCAGTCTAGAGACCTACTAGAGACCTTGTTGTATCTCTCCTCTCTGATCCTCAGTCTAGAGACCTACTAGAGACCTTGTTGTATCTCTCCTCTCTGATCCTCAGTCTAGAGACCTACTAGAGACCTTGTTGTATCTCTCCTCTCTGATCCTCAGTCTAGAGACCTACTAGAGACCTTGTTGTATCTCTCCTCTCTGATCCTCAGTCTAGAGACCTACTAGAGACCTTGTTGTATCTCTCCTCTCTGATCCTCAGTCTAGAGACCTACTAGAGACCTTGTTGTATCTCTCCTCTCTGATCCTCAGTCTAGAGACCTACTAGAGACCTTGTTGTATCTCTCCTCTCTGATCCTCAGTCTAGAGACCTACTAGAGACCTTGTTGTATCTCTCCTCTCTGATCCTCAGTCTAGAGACCTACTAGAGACCTTGTTGTATCTCTCCTCTCTGATCCTCAGTCTAGAGACCTACTAGAGACCTTGTTGTATCTCTCCTCTCTGATCCTCAGTCTAGAGACCTACTAGAGACCTTGTTGTATCTCTCCTCTCTGATCCTCAGTCTAGAGACCTACTAGAGACCTTGTTGTATCTCTCCTCTCTGATCCTCAGTCTAGAGACCTACTAGAGACCTTGTTGTATCTCTCCTCTCTGATCCTCAGTCTAGAGACCTACTAGAGACCTTGTTGTATCTCTCCTCTCTGATCCTCAGTCTAGAGACCTACTAGAGACCTTGTTGTATCTCTCCTCTCTGATCCTCAGTCTAGAGACCTACTAGAGACCTTGTTGTATCTCTCCTCTCTGATCCTCAGTCTAGAGACCTACTAGAGACCTTGTTGTATCTCTCCTCTCTGATCCTCAGTCTAGAGACCTACTAGAGACCTTGTTGTATCTCTCCTCTCTGATCCTCAGTCTAGAGACCTACTAGAGACCTTGTTGTATCTCTCCTCTCTGATCCTCAGTCTAGAGACCTACTAGAGACCTTGTTGTATCTCTCCTCTCTGATCCTCAGTCTAGAGACCTACTAGAGACCTTGTTGTATCTCTCCTCTCTGATCCTCAGTCTAGAGACCTACTAGAGACCTTGTTGTATCTCTCCTCTCTGATCCTCAGTCTAGAGACCTACTAGAGACCTTGTTGTATCTCTCCTCTCTGATCCTCAGTCTAGAGACCTACTAGAGACCTTGTTGTATCTCTCCTCTCTGATCCTCAGTCTAGAGACCTACTAGAGACCTTGTTGTATCTCTCCTCTCTGATCCTCAGTCTAGAGACCTACTAGAGACCTTGTTGTATCTCTCCTCTCTGATCCTCAGTCTAGAGACCTACTAGAGACCTTGTTGTATCTCTCCTCTCTGATCCTCAGTCTAGAGACCTACTAGAGACCTTGTTGTATCTCTCCTCTCTGATCCTCAGTCTAGAGACCTACTAGAGACCTTGTTGTATCTCTCCTCTCTGATCCTCAGTCTAGAGACCTACTAGAGACCTTGTTGTATCTCTCCTCTCTGATCCTCAGTCTAGAGACCTACTAGAGACCTTGTTGTATCTCTCCTCTCTGATCCTCAGTCTAGAGACCTACTAGAGACCTTGTTGTATCTCCTCTCTGATCCTCAGTCTAGAGACCTACTAGAGACCTTGTTGTATCTCCTCTCTGATCCTCAGTCTAGAGACCTACTAGAGTCCTTGTTGTGTATCTCCTCTCTGATCCTCAGTCTAGAGACCTAGTAGAGACCTTGTTGTATCTCTCCTCTCTGATCCTCAGTCTAGAGACCTACTAGAGACCTTGTTGTATCTCTCCTCTCTGATCCTCAGTCTAGAGACCTTGTTGTATCTCTCATCTCTGATCCTCAGTCTAGAGACCTACTAGAGACCTTGTTGTATCTCTCCTCTCTGATCCTCAGTCTAGAGACCTACTAGAGACCTTGTTGTATCTCTCCTCTCTGATCCTCAGTCTAGAGACCTACTAGAGACCTTGTTGTATCTCTCCTCTCTGATCCTCAGTCTAGAGACCTACTAGAGACCTTGTTGTATCTCTCCTCTCTGATCCTCAGTCTAGAGACCTACTAGAGACCTTGTTGTATCTCTCCTCTCTGATCCTCAGTCTAGAGACCTACTAGAGACCTTGTTGTATCTCTCCTCTCTGATCCTCAGTCTAGAGACCTACTAGAGACCTTGTTGTATCTCTCCTCTCTGATCCTCAGTCTAGAGACCTACTAGAGACCTTGTTGTATCTCTCCTCTCTGATCCTCAGTCTAGAGACCTACTAGAGACCTTGTTGTATCTCTCCTCTCTGATCCTCAGTCTAGAGACCTACTAGAGACCTTGTTGTATCTCTCCTCTCTGATCCTCAGTCTAGAGACCTACTAGAGACCTTGTTGTATCTCTCCTCTCTGATCCTCAGTCTAGAGACCTACTAGAGACCTTGTTGTATCTCTCCTCTCTGATCCTCAGTCTAGAGACCTACTAGAGACCTTGTTGTATCTCTCCTCTCTGATCCTCAGTCTAGAGACCTACTAGAGACCTTGTTGTATCTCTCCTCTCTGATCCTCAGTCTAGAGACCTACTAGAGACCTTGTTGTATCTCTCCTCTCTGATCCTCAGTCTAGAGACCTACTAGAGACCTTGTTGTATCTCTCCTCTCTGATCCTCAGTCTAGAGACCTACTAGAGACCTTGTTGTATCTCTCCTCTCTGATCCTCAGTCTAGAGACCTACTAGAGACCTTGTTGTATCTCTCCTCTCTGATCCTCAGTCTAGAGACCTACTAGAGACCTTGTTGTATCTCTCCTCTCTGATCCTCAGTCTAGAGACCTACTAGAGACCTTGTTGTATCTCTCCTCTCTGATCCTCAGTCTAGAGACCTACTAGAGACCTTGTTGTATCTCTCCTCTCTGATCCTCAGTCTAGAGACCTACTAGAGACCTTGTTGTATCTCTCCTCTCTGATCCTCAGTCTAGAGACCTACTAGAGACCTTGTTGTATCTCTCCTCTCTGATCCTCAGTCTAGAGACCTACTAGAGACCTTGTTGTATCTCTCCTCTCTGATCCTCAGTCTAGAGACCTACTAGAGACCTTGTTGTATCTCTCCTCTCTGATCCTCAGTCTAGAGACCTACTAGAGACCTTGTTGTATCTCTCCTCTCTGATCCTCAGTCTAGAGACCTACTAGAGACCTTGTTGTATCTCTCCTCTCTGATCCTCAGTCTAGAGACCTACTAGAGACCTTGTTGTATCTCTCCTCTCTGATCCTCAGTCTAGAGACCTACTAGAGACCTTGTTGTATCTCTCCTCTCTGATCCTCAGTCTAGAGACCTACTAGAGACCTTGTTGTATCTCTCCTCTCTGATCCTCAGTCTAGAGACCTACTAGAGACCTTGTTGTATCTCTCCTCTCTGATCCTCAGTCTAGAGACCTACTAGAGACCTTGTTGTATCTCTCCTCTCTGATCCTCAGTCTAGAGACCTACTAGAGACCTTGTTGTATCTCTCCTCTCTGATCCTCAGTCTAGAGACCTACTAGAGACCTTGTTGTATCTCTCCTCTCTGATCCTCAGTCTAGAGACCTACTAGAGACCTTGTTGTATCTCTCCTCTCTGATCCTCAGTCTAGAGACCTACTAGAGACCTTGTTGTATCTCTCCTCTCTGATCCTCAGTCTAGAGACCTACTAGAGACCTTGTTGTATCTCTCCTCTCTGATCCTCAGTCTAGAGACCTACTAGAGACCTTGTTGTATCTCTCCTCTCTGATCCTCAGTCTAGAGACCTACTAGAGACCTTGTTGTATCTCTCCTCTCTGATCCTCAGTCTAGAGACCTACTAGAGACCTTGTTGTGTATCTCCTCTCTGATCCTCAGTCTAGAGACCTACTAGAGACCTTGTTGTATCTCTCCTCTCTGATCCTCAGTCTAGAGACCTACTAGAGACCTTGTTGTATCTCTCCTCTCTGATCCTCAGTCTAGAGACCTACTAGAGACCTTGTTGTATCTCTCCTCTCTGATCCTCAGTCTAGAGACCTACTAGAGACCTTGTTGTATCTCTCCTCTCTGATCCTCAGTCTAGAGACCTACTAGAGACCTTGTTGTATCTCTCCTCTCTGATCCTCAGTCTAGAGACCTACTAGAGACCTTGTTGTATCTCTCCTCTCTGATCCTCAGTCTAGAGACCTACTAGAGACCTTGTTGTATCTCTCCTCTCTGATCCTCAGTCTAGAGACCTACTAGAGACCTTGTTGTATCTCTCCTCTCTGATCCTCAGTCTAGAGACCTACTAGAGACCTTGTTGTATCTCTCCTCTCTGATCCTCAGTCTAGAGACCTACTAGAGACCTTGTTGTATCTCTCCTCTCTGATCCTCAGTCTAGAGACCTACTAGAGACCTTGTTGTATCTCTCCTCTCTGATCCTCAGTCTAGAGACCTACTAGAGACCTTGTTGTATCTCTCCTCTCTGATCCTCAGTCTAGAGACCTACTAGAGACCTTGTTGTATCTCTCCTCTCTGATCCTCAGTCTAGAGACCTACTAGAGACCTTGTTGTATCTCTCCTCTCTGATCCTCAGTCTAGAGACCTACTAGAGACCTTGTTGTATCTCTCCTCTCTGATCCTCAGTCTAGAGACCTACTAGAGACCTTGTTGTATCTCTCCTCTCTGATCCTCAGTCTAGAGACCTACTAGAGACCTTGTTGTATCTCTCCTCTCTGATCCTCAGTCTAGAGACCTACTAGAGACCTTGTTGTATCTCTCCTCTCTGATCCTCAGTCTAGAGACCTACTAGAGACCTTGTTGTATCTCTCCTCTCTGATCCTCAGTCTAGAGACCTACTAGAGACCTTGTTGTATCTCTCCTCTCTGATCCTCAGTCTAGAGACCTACTAGAGACCTTGTTGTATCTCTCTCTCTGATCCTCAGTCTAGAGACCTACTAGAGACCTTGTTGTATCTCTCCTCTCTGATCCTCAGTCTAGAGACCTACTAGAGACCTTGTTGTATCTCTCCTCTCTGATCCTCAGTCTAGAGACCTACTAGAGACCTTGTTGTATCTCTCCTCTCTGATCCTCAGTCTAGAGACCTACTAGAGACCTTGTTGTATCTCTCCTCTCTGATCCTCAGTCTAGAGACCTACTAGAGACCTTGTTGTATCTCTCCTCTCTGATCCTCAGTCTAGAGACCTACTAGAGACCTTGTTGTATCTCTCCTCTCTGATCCTCAGTCTAGAGACCTACTAGAGACCTTGTTGTATCTCTCCTCTCTGATCCTCAGTCTAGAGACCTACTAGAGACCTTGTTGTATCTCTCCTCTCTGATCCTCAGTCTAGAGACCTACTAGAGACCTTGTTGTATCTCTCCTCTCTGATCCTCAGTCTAGAGACCTACTAGAGACCTTGTTGTATCTCTCCCTCTCTGATCCTCAGTCTAGAGACCTACTAGAGACCTTGTTGTATCTCTCCTCTCTGATCCTCAGTCTAGAGACCTACTAGAGACCTTGTTGTATCTCTCCTCTCTGATCCTCAGTCTAGAGACCTACTAGAGACCTTGTTGTATCTCTCCTCTCTGATCCTCAGTCTAGAGACCTACTAGAGACCTTGTTGTATCTCTCCTCTCTGATCCTCAGTCTAGAGACCTACTAGAGACCTTGTTGTATCTCTCCTCTCTGATCCTCAGTCTAGAGACCTACTAGAGACCTTGTTGTATCTCTCTCTCTGATCCTCAGTCTAGAGACCTACTAGAGACCTTGTTGTATCTCTCCTCTCTGATCCTCAGTCTAGAGACCTACTAGAGACCTTGTTGTATCTCTCCTCTCTGATCCTCAGTCTAGAGACCTACTAGAGACCTTGTTGTATCTCTCCTCTCTGATCCTCAGTCTAGAGACCTACTAGAGACCTTGTTGTATCTCTCCTCTCTGATCCTCAGTCTAGAGACCTACTAGAGACCTTGTTGTATCTCTCCTCTCTGATCCTCAGTCTAGAGACCTACTAGAGACCTTGTTGTATCTCTCCTCTCTGATCCTCAGTCTAGAGACCTACTAGAGACCTTGTTGTATCTCTCCTCTCTGATCCTCAGTCTAGAGACCTACTAGAGACCTTGTTGTATCTCTCCTCTCTGATCCTCAGTCTAGAGACCTACTAGAGACCTTGTTGTATCTCTCCTCTCTGATCCTCAGTCTAGAGACCTACTAGAGACCTTGTTGTATCTCTCCTCTCTGATCCTCAGTCTAGAGACCTACTAGAGACCTTGTTGTATCTCTCCTCTCTGATCCTCAGTCTAGAGACCTACTAGAGACCTTGTTGTATCTCTCCTCTCTGATCCTCAGTCTAGAGACCTACTAGAGACCTTGTTGTATCTCTCCTCTCTGATCCTCAGTCTAGAGACCTACTAGAGACCTTGTTGTATCTCTCCTCTCTGATCCTCAGTCTAGAGACCTACTAGAGACCTTGTTGTATCTCTCCTCTCTGATCCTCAGTCTAGAGACCTACTAGAGACCTTGTTGTATCTCTCCTCTCTGATCCTCAGTCTAGAGACCTACTAGAGACCTTGTTGTATCTCTCCTCTCTGATCCTCAGTCTAGAGACCTACTAGAGACCTTGTTGTATCTCTCCTCTCTGATCCTCAGTCTAGAGACCTACTAGAGACCTTGTTGTATCTCTCCTCTCTGATCCTCAGTCTAGAGACCTACTAGAGACCTTGTTGTATCTCTCCTCTCTGATCCTCAGTCTAGAGACCTACTAGAGACCTTGTTGTATCTCTCCTCTCTGATCCTCAGTCTAGAGACCTACTAGAGACCTTGTTGTATCTCTCCTCTCTGATCCTCAGTC
Organism: Salmo salar; assembly: GCF_905237065.1. Classification (NCBI taxonomy): domain Eukaryota; kingdom Metazoa; phylum Chordata; class Actinopteri; order Salmoniformes; family Salmonidae; genus Salmo; species Salmo salar. The sequence goes on from NC_059459.1 coordinate 35,108,718, forward strand.
TAGAGACCTACTAGAGACCTTGTTGTATCTCTCCTCTCTGATCCTCAGTCTAGAGACCTACTAGAGACCTTGTTGTATCTCTCCTCTCTGATCCTCAGTCTAGAGACCTACTAGAGACCTTGTTGTATCTCTCCTCTCTGATCCTCAGTCTAGAGACCTACTAGAGACCTTGTTGTATCTCTCCTCTCTGATCCTCAGTCTAGAGACCTACTAGAGACCTTGTTGTATCTCTCCTCTCTGATCCTCAGTCTAGAGACCTACTAGAGACCTTGTTGTATCTCTCCTCTCTGATCCTCAGTCTAGAGACCTACTAGAGACCTTGTTGTATCTCTCCTCTCTGATCCTCAGTCTAGAGACCTACTAGAGACCTTGTTGTATCTCTCCTCTCTGATCCTCAGTCTAGAGACCTACTAGAGACCTTGTTGTATCTCTCCTCTCTGATCCTCAGTCTAGAGACCTACTAGAGACCTTGTTGTATCTCTCCTCTCTGATCCTCAGTCTAGAGACCTACTAGAGACCTTGTTGTATCTCTCCTCTCTGATCCTCAGTCTAGAGACCTACTAGAGACCTTGTTGTATCTCTCCTCTCTGATCCTCAGTCTAGAGACCTACTAGAGACCTTGTTGTATCTCTCCTCTCTGATCCTCAGTCTAGAGACCTACTAGAGACCTTGTTGTATCTCTCCTCTCTGATCCTCAGTCTAGAGACCTACTAGAGACCTTGTTGTATCTCTCCTCTCTGATCCTCAGTCTAGAGACCTACTAGAGACCTTGTTGTATCTCTCCTCTCTGATCCTCAGTCTAGAGACCTACTAGAGACCTTGTTGTATCTCTCCTCTCTGATCCTCAGTCTAGAGACCTACTAGAGACCTTGTTGTATCTCTCCTCTCTGATCCTCAGTCTAGAGACCTACTAGAGACCTTGTTGTATCTCTCCTCTCTGATCCTCAGTCTAGAGACCTACTAGAGACCTTGTTGTATCTCTCCTCTCTGATCCTCAGTCTAGAGACCTACTAGAGACCTTGTTGTATCTCTCCTCTCTGATCCTCAGTCTAGAGACCTACTAGAGACCTTGTTGTATCTCTCCTCTCTGATCCTCAGTCTAGAGACCTACTAGAGACCTTGTTGTATCTCTCCTCTCTGATCCTCAGTCTAGAGACCTACTAGAGACCTTGTTGTATCTCCTCTCTGATCCTCAGTCTAGAGACCTACTAGAGACCTTGTTGTATCTCTCCTCTCTGATCCTCAGTCTAGAGACCTACTAGAGACCTTGTTGTATCTCTCCTCTCTGATCCTCAGTCTAGAGACCTACTAGAGACCTTGTTGTATCTCTCCTCTCTGATCCTCAGTCTAGAGACCTACTAGAGACCTTGTTGTATCTCTCCTCTCTGATCCTCAGTCTAGAGACCTACTAGAGACCTTGTTGTATCTCTCCTCTCTGATCCTCAGTCTAGAGACCTACTAGAGACCTTGTTGTATCTCTCCTCTCTGATCCTCAGTCTAGAGACCTACTAGAGACCTTGTTGTATCTCTCCTCTCTGATCCTCAGTCTAGAGACCTACTAGAGACCTTGTTGTATCTCTCCTCTCTGATCCTCAGTCTAGAGACCTACTAGAGACCTTGTTGTATCTCTCCTCTCTGATCCTCAGTCTAGAGACCTACTAGAGACCTTGTTGTATCTCTCCTCTCTGATCCTCAGTCTAGAGACCTACTAGAGACCTTGTTGTATCTCTCCTCTCTGATCCTCAGTCTAGAGACCTACTAGAGACCTTGTTGTATCTCTCCTCTCTGATCCTCAGTCTAGAGACCTACTAGAGACCTTGTTGTATCTCTCCTCTCTGATCCTCAGTCTAGAGACCTACTAGAGACCTTGTTGTATCTCTCCTCTCTGATCCTCAGTCTAGAGACCTACTAGAGACCTTGTTGTATCTCTCCTCTCTGATCCTCAGTCTAGAGACCTACTAGAGACCTTGTTGTATCTCTCCTCTCTGATCCTCAGTCTAGAGACCTACTAGAGACCTTGTTGTATCTCTCCTCTCTGATCCTCAGTCTAGAGACCTACTAGAGACCTTGTTGTATCTCTCCTCTCTGATCCTCAGTCTAGAGACCTACTAGAGACCTTGTTGTATCTCTCCTCTCTGATCCTCAGTCTAGAGACCTACTAGAGACCTTGTTGTATCTCTCCTCTCTGATCCTCAGTCTAGAGACCTACTAGAGACCTTGTTGTATCTCTCCTCTCTGATCCTCAGTCTAGAGACCTACTAGAGACCTTGTTGTATCTCTCCTCTCTGATCCTCAGTCTAGAGACCTACTAGAGACCTTGTTGTATCTCTCCTCTCTGATCCTCAGTCTAGAGACCTACTAGAGACCTTGTTGTATCTCTCCTCTCTGATCCTCAGTCTAGAGACCTACTAGAGACCTTGTTGTATCTCTCCTCTCTGATCCTCAGTCTAGAGACCTACTAGAGACCTTGTTGTATCTCTCCTCTCTGATCCTCAGTCTAGAGACCTACTAGAGACCTTGTTGTATCTCTCCTCTCTGATCCTCAGTCTAGAGACCTACTAGAGACCTTGTTGTATCTCTCCTCTCTGATCCTCAGTCTAGAGACCTACTAGAGACCTTGTTGTATCTCTCCTCTCTGATCCTCAGTCTAGAGACCTACTAGAGACCTTGTTGTATCTCTCCTCTCTGATCCTCAGTCTAGAGACCTACTAGAGACCTTGTTGTATCTCTCCTCTCTGATCCTCAGTCTAGAGACCTACTAGAGACCTTGTTGTATCTCTCCTCTCTGATCCTCAGTCTAGAGACCTACTAGAGACCTTGTTGTATCTCTCCTCTCTGATCCTCAGTCTAGAGACCTACTAGAGACCTTGTTGTATCTCTCCTCTCTGATCCTCAGTCTAGAGACCTACTAGAGACCTTGTTGTATCTCTCCTCTCTGATCCTCAGTCTAGAGACCTACTAGAGACCTTGTTGTATCTCTCCTCTCTGATCCTCAGTCTAGAGACCTACTAGAGACCTTGTTGTATCTCTCCTCTCTGATCCTCAGTCTAGAGACCTACTAGAGACCTTGTTGTATCTCTCCTCTCTGATCCTCAGTCTAGAGACCTACTAGAGACCTTGTTGTATCTCTCCTCTCTGATCCTCAGTCTAGAGACCTACTAGAGACCTTGTTGTATCTCTCCTCTCTGATCCTCAGTCTAGAGACCTACTAGAGACCTTGTTGTATCTCTCCTCTCTGATCCTCAGTCTAGAGACCTACTAGAGACCTTGTTGTATCTCTCCTCTCTGATCCTCAGTCTAGAGACCTACTAGAGACCTTGTTGTATCTCTCCTCTCTGATCCTCAGTCTAGAGACCTACTAGAGACCTTGTTGTATCTCTCCTCTCTGATCCTCAGTCTAGAGACCTACTAGAGACCTTGTTGTATCTCTCCTCTCTGATCCTCAGTCTAGAGACCTACTAGAGACCTTGTTGTATCTCTCCTCTCTGATCCTCAGTCTAGAGACCTACTAGAGACCTTGTTGTATCTCTCCTCTCTGATCCTCAGTCTAGAGACCTACTAGAGACCTTGTTGTATCTCTCCTCTCTGATCCTCAGTCTAGAGACCTACTAGAGACCTTGTTGTATCTCTCCTCTCTGATCCTCAGTCTAGAGACCTACTAGAGACCTTGTTGTATCTCTCCTCTCTGATCCTCAGTCTAGAGACCTACTAGAGACCTTGTTGTATCTCTCCTCTCTGATCCTCAGTCTAGAGACCTACTAGAGACCTTGTTGTATCTCTCCTCTCTGATCCTCAGTCTAGAGACCTACTAGAGACCTTGTTGTATCTCTCCTCTCTGATCCTCAGTCTAGAGACCTACTAGAGACCTTGTTGTATCTCTCCTCTCTGATCCTCAGTCTAGAGACCTACTAGAGACCTTGTTGTATCTCTCCTCTCTGATCCTCAGTCTAGAGACCTACTAGAGACCTTGTTGTATCTCTCCTCTCTGATCCTCAGTCTAGAGACCTACTAGAGACCTTGTTGTATCTCTCCTCTCTGATCCTCAGTCTAGAGACCTACTAGAGACCTTGTTGTATCTCTCCTCTCTGATCCTCAGTCTAGAGACCTACTAGAGACCTTGTTGTATCTCTCCTCTCTGATCCTCAGTCTAGAGACCTACTAGAGACCTTGTTGTATCTCTCCTCTCTGATCCTCAGTCTAGAGACCTACTAGAGACCTTGTTGTATCTCTCCTCTCTGATCCTCAGTCTAGAGACCTACTAGAGACCTTGTTGTATCTCTCCTCTCTGATCCTCAGTCTAGAGACCTACTAGAGACCTTGTTGTATCTCTCCTCTCTGATCCTCAGTCTAGAGACCTACTAGAGACCTTGTTGTATCTCTCCTCTCTGATCCTCAGTCTAGAGACCTACTAGAGACCTTGTTGTATCTCTCCTCTCTGATCCTCAGTCTAGAGACCTACTAGAGACCTTGTTGTATCTCTCCTCTCTGATCCTCAGTCTAGAGACCTACTAGAGACCTTGTTGTATCTCTCCTCTCTGATCCTCAGTCTAGAGACCTACTAGAGACCTTGTTGTATCTCTCCTCTCTGATCCTCAGTCTAGAGACCTACTAGAGACCTTGTTGTATCTCTCCTCTCTGATCCTCAGTCTAGAGACCTACTAGAGACCTTGTTGTATCTCTCCTCTCTGATCCTCAGTCTAGAGACCTACTAGAGACCTTGTTGTATCTCTCCTCTCTGATCCTCAGTCTAGAGACCTACTAGAGACCTTGTTGTATCTCTCCTCTCTGATCCTCAGTCTAGAGACCTACTAGAGACCTTGTTGTATCTCTCCTCTCTGATCCTCAGTCTAGAGACCTACTAGAGACCTTGTTGTATCTCTCCTCTCTGATCCTCAGTCTAGAGACCTACTAGAGACCTTGTTGTATCTCTCCTCTCTGATCCTCAGTCTAGAGACCTACTAGAGACCTTGTTGTATCTCTCCTCTCTGATCCTCAGTCTAGAGACCTACTAGAGACCTTGTTGTATCTCTCCTCTCTGATCCTCAGTCTAGAGACCTACTAGAGACCTTGTTGTATCTCTCCTCTCTGATCCTCAGTCTAGAGACCTACTAGAGACCTTGTTGTATCTCTCCTCTCTGATCCTCAGTCTAGAGACCTACTAGAGACCTTGTTGTATCTCTCCTCTCTGATCCTCAGTCTAGAGACCTACTAGAGACCTTGTTGTATCTCTCCTCTCTGATCCTCAGTCTAGAGACCTACTAGAGACCTTGTTGTATCTCTCCTCTCTGATCCTCAGTCTAGAGACCTACTAGAGACCTTGTTGTATCTCTCCTCTCTGATCCTCAGTCTAGAGACCTACTAGAGACCTTGTTGTATCTCTCCTCTCTGATCCTCAGTCTAGAGACCTACTAGAGACCTTGTTGTATCTCTCCTCTCTGATCCTCAGTCTAGAGACCTACTAGAGACCTTGTTGTATCTCTCCTCTCTGATCCTCAGTCTAGAGACCTACTAGAGACCTTGTTGTATCTCTCTCTCTGATCCTCAGTCTAGAGACCTACTAGAGACCTTGTTGTATCTCTCCTCTCTGATCCTCAGTCTAGAGACCTACTAGAGACCTTGTTGTATCTCTCCTCTCTGATCCTCAGTCTAGAGACCTACTAGAGACCTTGTTGTATCTCTCCTCTCTGATCCTCAGTCTAGAGACCTACTAGAGACCTTGTTGTATCTCTCCTCTCTGATCCTCAGTCTAGAGACCTACTAGAGACCTTGTTGTATCTCTCCTCTCTGATCCTCAGTCTAGAGACCTACTAGAGACCTTGTTGTATCTCTCCTCTCTGATCCTCAGTCTAGAGACCTACTAGAGACCTTGTTGTATCTCTCCTCTCTGATCCTCAGTCTAGAGACCTACTAGAGACCTTGTTGTATCTCTCCTCTCCGATCCTCAGTCTAGAGACCTACTAGAGACCTTGTTGTATCTCTCCTCTCTGATCCTCAGTCTAGAGACCTACTAGAGACCTTGTTGTATCTCTCCTCTCTGATCCTCAGTCTAGAGACCTACTAGAGACCTTGTTGTATCTCTCCTCTCTGATCCTCAGTCTAGAGACCTACTAGAGACCTTGTTGTATCTCCTCTCTGATCCTCAGTCTAGAGACCTACTAGAGACCTTGTTGTATCTCTCCTCTCTGATCCTCAGTCTAGAGACCTACTAGAGACCTTGTTGTATCTCTCCTCTCTGATCCTCAGTCTAGAGACCTACTAGAGACCTTGTTGTATCTCTCCTCTCTGATCCTCAGTCTAGAGACCTACTAGAGACCTTGTTGTATCTCTCCTCTCTGATCCTCAGTCTAGAGACCTACTAGAGACCTTGTTGTATCTCTCCTCTCTGATCCTCAGTCTAGAGACCTACTAGAGACCTTGTTGTATCTCTCCTCTCTGATCCTCAGTCTAGAGACCTACTAGAGACCTTGTTGTATCTCTCCTCTCTGATCCTCAGTCTAGAGACCTACTAGAGACCTTGTTGTATCTCTCCTCTCTGATCCTCAGTCTAGAGACCTACTAGAGACCTTGTTGTATCTCTCCTCTCTGATCCTCAGTCTAGAGACCTACTAGAGACCTTGTTGTATCTCTCCTCTCTGATCCTCAGTCTAGAGACCTACTAGAGACCTTGTTGTATCTCTCCTCTCTGATCCTCAGTCTAGAGACCTACTAGAGACCTTGTTGTATCTCTCCTCTCTGATCCTCAGTCTAGAGACCTACTAGAGACCTTGTTGTATCTCTCCTCTCTGATCCTCAGTCTAGAGACCTACTAGAGACCTTGTTGTATCTCTCTCTCTGATCCTCAGTCTAGAGACCTACTAGAGACCTTGTTGTATCTCTCCTCTCTGATCCTCAGTCTAGAGACCTACTAGAGACCTTGTTGTATCTCTCCTCTCTGATCCTCAGTCTAGAGACCTACTAGAGACCTTGTTGTATCTCTCCTCTCTGATCCTCAGTCTAGAGACCTACTAGAGACCTTGTTGTATCTCTCCTCTCTGATCCTCAGTCTAGAGACCTACTAGAGACCTTGTTGTATCTCTCCTCTCTGATCCTCAGTCTAGAGACCTACTAGAGACCTTGTTGTATCTCTCCTCTCTGATCCTCAGTCTAGAGACCTACTAGAGACCTTGTTGTATCTCTCCTCTCTGATCCTCAGTCTAGAGACCTACTAGAGACCTTGTTGTATCTCTCCTCTCTGATCCTCAGTCTAGAGACCTACTAGAGACCTTGTTGTATCTCTCCTCTCTGATCCTCAGTCTAGAGACCTACTAGAGACCTTGTTGTATCTCTCCTCTCTGATCCTCAGTCTAGAGACCTACTAGAGACCTTGTTGTATCTCTCCTCTCTGATCCTCAGTCTAGAGACCTACTAGAGACCTTGTTGTATCTCTCCTCTCTGATCCTCAGTCTAGAGACCTACTAGAGACCTTGTTGTATCTCTCCTCTCTGATCCTCAGTCTAGAGACCTACTAGAGACCTTGTTGTATCTCTCCTCTCTGATCCTCAGTCTAGAGACCTACTAGAGACCTTGTTGTATCTCTCCTCTCTGATCCTCAGTCTAGAGACCTACTAGAGACCTTGTTGTATCTCTCCTCTCTGATCCTCAGTCTAGAGACCTACTAGAGACCTTGTTGTATCTCTCCTCTCTGATCCTCAGTCTAGAGACCTACTAGAGACCTTGTTGTATCTCTCCTCTCTGATCCTCAGTCTAGAGACCTACTAGAGACCTTGTTGTATCTCTCCTCTCTGATCCTCAGTCTAGAGACCTACTAGAGACCTTGTTGTATCTCTCCTCTCTGATCCTCAGTCTAGAGACCTACTAGAGACCTTGTTGTATCTCTCCTCTCTGATCCTCAGTCTAGAGACCTACTAGAGACCTTGTTGTATCTCTCCTCTCTGATCCTCAGTCTAGAGACCTACTAGAGACCTTGTTGTATCTCTCCTCTCTGATCCTCAGTCTAGAGACCTACTAGAGACCTTGTTGTATCTCTCCTCTCTGATCCTCAGTCTAGAGACCTACTAGAGACCTTGTTGTATCTCTCCTCTCTGATCCTCAGTCTAGAGACCTACTAGAGACCTTGTTGTATCTCTCCTCTCTGATCCTCAGTCTAGAGACCTACTAGAGACCTTGTTGTATCTCTCCTCTCTGATCCTCAGTCTAGAGACCTACTAGAGACCTTGTTGTATCTCTCCTCTCTGATCCCTCAGTCTAGAGACCTACTAGAGACCTTGTTGTATCTCTCCTCTCTGATCCTCAGTCTAGAGACCTACTAGAGACCTTGTTGTATCTCTCCTCTCTGATCCTCAGTCTAGAGACCTACTAGAGACCTTGTTGTATCTCTCCTCTCTGATCCTCAGTCTAGAGACCTACTAGAGACCTTGTTGTATCTCTCCTCTCTGATCCTCAGTCTAGAGACCTACTAGAGACCTTGTTGTATCTCTCCTCTCTGATCCTCAGTCTAGAGACCTACTAGAGACCTTGTTGTATCTCTCTCTCTGATCCTCAGTCTAGAGACCTACTAGAGACCTTGTTGTATCTCTCCTCTCTGATCCTCAGTCTAGAGACCTACTAGAGACCTTGTTGTATCTCTCCTCTCTGATCCTCAGTCTAGAGACCTACTAGAGACCTTGTTGTATCTCTCCTCTCTGATCCTCAGTCTAGAGACCTACTAGAGACCTTGTTGTATCTCTCCTCTCTGATCCTCAGTCTAGAGACCTACTAGAGACCTTGTTGTATCTCTCCTCTCTGATCCTCAGTCTAGAGACCTACTAGAGACCTTGTTGTATCTCTCCTCTCTGATCCTCAGTCTAGAGACCTACTAGAGACCTTGTTGTATCTCTCCTCTCTGATCCTCAGTCTAGAGACCTACTAGAGACCTTGTTGTATCTCTCCTCTCTGATCCTCAGTCTAGAGACCTACTAGAGACCTTGTTGTATCTCTCCTCTCTGATCCTCAGTCTAGAGACCTACTAGAGACCTTGTTGTATCTCTCCTCTCTGATCCTCAGTCTAGAGACCTACTAGAGACCTTGTTGTATCTCTCCTCTCTGATCCTCAGTCTAGAGACCTACTAGAGACCTTGTTGTATCTCTCCTCTCTGATCCTCAGTCTAGAGACCTACTAGAGACCTTGTTGTATCTCTCCTCTCTGATCCTCAGTCTAGAGACCTACTAGAGACCTTGTTGTATCTCTCCTCTCTGATCCTCAGTCTAGAGACCTACTAGAGACCTTGTTGTATCTCTCCTCTCTGATCCTCAGTCTAGAGACCTACTAGAGACCTTGTTGTATCTCTCCTCTCTGATCCTCAGTCTAGAGACCTACTAGAGACCTTGTTGTATCTCTCCTCTCTGATCCTCAGTCCAGAGACCTACTAGAGACCTTGTTGTATCTCTCCTCTCTGATCCTCAGTCTAGAGACCTACTAGAGACCTTGTTGTATCTCTCTCTCTGATCCTCAGTCTAGAGACCTACTAGAGACCTTGTTGTATCTCTCCTCTCTGATCCTCAGTCTAGAGACCTACTAGAGACCTTGTTGTATCTCTCCTCTCTGATCCTCAGTCTAGAGACCTACTAGAGACCTTGTTGTATCTCTCCTCTCTGATCCTCAGTCTAGAGACCTACTAGAGACCTTGTTGTATCTCTCCTCTCTGATCCTCAGTCTAGAGACCTACTAGAGACCTTGTTGTATCTCTCCTCTCTGATCCTCAGTCTAGAGACCTACTAGAGACCTTGTTGTATCTCTCCTCTCTGATCCTCAGTCTAGAGACCTACTAGAGACCTTGTTGTATCTCTCCTCTCTGATCCTCAGTCTAGAGACCTACTAGAGACCTTGTTGTATCTCTCCTCTCTGATCCTCAGTCTAGAGACCTACTAGAGACCTTGTTGTATCTCTCCTCTCTGATCCTCAGTCTAGAGACCTACTAGAGACCTTGTTGTATCTCTCCTCTCTGATCCTCAGTCTAGAGACCTACTAGAGACCTTGTTGTATCTCTCCTCTCTGATCCTCAGTCTAGAGACCTACTAGAGACCTTGTTGTATCTCTCCTCTCTGATCCTCAGTCTAGAGACCTACTAGAGACCTTGTTGTATCTCTCCTCTCTGATCCTCAGTCTAGAGACCTACTAGAGACCTTGTTGTATCTCTCCTCTCTGATCCTCAGTCTAGAGACCTACTAGAGACCTTGTTGTATCTCTCCTCTCTGATCCTCAGTCTAGAGACCTACTAGAGACCTTGTTGTATCTCTCCTCTCTGATCCTCAGTCTAGAGACCTACTAGAGACCTTGTTGTATCTCTCCTCTCTGATCCTCAGTCTAGAGACCTACTAGAGACCTTGTTGTATCTCTCCTCTCTGATCCTCAGTCTAGAGACCTACTGAGACCTTGTTGTATCTCTCCTCTCTGATCCTCAGTCTAGAGACCTACTAGAGACCTTGTTGTATCTCTCCTCTCTGATCCTCAGTCTAGAGACCTACTAGAGACCTTGTTGTATCTCTCCTCTCTGATCCTCAGTCTAGAGACCTACTAGAGACCTTGTTGTATCTCTCCTCTCTGATCCTCAGTCTAGAGACCTACTGGAGACCTTGTTGTATCTCTCCTCTCTGATCCTCAGTCTAGAGACCTACTAGAGACCTTGTTGTATCTCTCCTCTCTGATCCTCAGTCTAGAGACCTACTAGAGACCTTGTTGTATCTCTCCTCTCTGATCCTCAGTCTAGAGACCTACTAGAGACCTTGTTGTATCTCTCCTCTCTGATCCTCAGTCTAGAGACCTACTAGAGACCTTGTTGTATCTCTCCTCTCTGATCCTCAGTCTAGAGACCTACTAGAGACCTTGTTGTATCTCTCCTCTCTGATCCTCAGTCTAGAGACCTACTAGAGACCTTGTTGTATCTCTCCTCTCTGATCCTCAGTCTAGAGACCTACTAGAGACCTTGTTGTATCTCTCCTCTCTGATCCTCAGTCTAGAGACCTACTAGAGACCTTGTTGTATCTCTCCTCTCTGATCCTCAGTCTAGAGACCTACTAGAGACCTTGTTGTATCTCTCCTCTCTGATCCTCAGTCTAGAGACCTACTAGAGACCTTGTTGTATCTCTCCTCTCTGATCCTCAGTCTAGAGACCTACTAGAGACCTTGTTGTATCTCTCCTCTCTGATCCTCAGTCTAGAGACCTACTAGAGACCTTGTTGTATCTCTCCTCTCTGATCCTCAGTCTAGAGACCTACTAGAGACCTTGTTGTATCTCTCCTCTCTGATCCTCAGTCTAGAGACCTACTAGAGACCTTGTTGTATCTCTCCTCTCTGATCCTCAGTCTAGAGACCTACTAGAGACCTTGTTGTATCTCTCCTCTCTGATCCTCAGTCTAGAGACCTACTAGAGACCTTGTTGTATCTCTCCTCTCTGATCCTCAGTCTAGAGACCTACTAGAGACCTTGTTGTATCTCTCCTCTCTGATCCTCAGTCTAGAGACCTACTAGAGACCTTGTTGTATCTCTCCTCTCTGATCCTCAGTCTAGAGACCTACTAGAGACCTTGTTGTATCTCTCCTCTCTGATCCTCAGTCTAGAGACCTACTAGAGACCTTGTTGTATCTCTCCTCTCTGATCCTCAGTCTAGAGACCTACTAGAGACCTTGTTGTATCTCTCCTCTCTGATCCTCAGTCTAGAGACCTACTAGAGACCTTGTTGTATCTCTCCTCTCTGATCCTCAGTCTAGAGACCTACTAGAGACCTTGTTGTATCTCTCCTCTCTGATCCTCAGTCTAGAGACCTACTAGAGACCTTGTTGTATCTCTCCTCTCTGATCCTCAGTCTAGAGACCTACTAGAGACCTTGTTGTATCTCTCCTCTCTGATCCTCAGTCTAGAGACCTACTAGAGACCTTGTTGTATCTCTCCTCTCTGATCCTCAGTCTAGAGACCTACTAGAGACCTTGTTGTATCTCCCTCTCTGATCCTCAGTCTAGAGACCTACTAGAGACCTTGTTGTATCTCTCCTCTCTGATCCTCAGTCTAGAGACCTACTAGAGACCTTGTTGTATCTCTCCTCTCTGATCCTCAGTCTAGAGACCTACTAGAGACCTTGTTGTATCTCTCCTCTCTGATCCTCAGTCTAGAGACCTACTAGAGACCTTGTTGTATCTCTCCTCTCTGATCCTCAGTCTAGAGACCTACTAGAGACCTTGTTGTATCTCTCCTCTCTGATCCTCAGTCTAGAGACCTACTAGAGACCTTGTTGTATCTCTCCTCTCTGATCCTCAGTCTAGAGACCTACTAGAGACCTTGTTGTATCTCTCCTCTCTGATCCTCAGTCTAGAGACCTACTAGAGACCTTGTTGTATCTCTCCTCTCTGATCCTCAGTCTAGAGACCTACTAGAGACCTTGTTGTATCTCTCCTCTCTGATCCTCAGTCTAGAGACCTACTAGAGACCTTGTTGTATCTCTCCTCTCTGATCCTCAGTCTAGAGACCTACTAGAGACCTTGTTGTATCTCTCCTCTCTGATCCTCAGTCTAGAGACCTACTAGAGACCTTGTTGTATCTCTCCTCTCTGATCCTCAGTCTAGAGACCTACTAGAGACCTTGTTGTATCTCTCCTCTCTGATCCTCAGTCTAGAGACCTACTAGAGACCTTGTTGTATCTCTCCTCTCTGATCCTCAGTCTAGAGACCTACTAGAGACCTTGTTGTATCTCTCCTCTCTGATCCTCAGTCTAGAGACCTACTAGAGACCTTGTTGTATCTCTCCTCTCTGATCCTCAGTCTAGAGACCTACTAGAGACCTTGTTGTATCTCTCCTCTCTGATCCTCAGTCTAGAGACCTACTAGAGACCTTGTTGTATCTCTCCTCTCTGATCCTCAGTCTAGAGACCTACTAGAGACCTTGTTGTATCTCTCCTCTCTGATCCTCAGTCTAGAGACCTACTAGAGACCTTGTTGTATCTCTCCTCTCTGATCCTCAGTCTAGAGACCTACTAGAGACCTTGTTGTATCTCTCCTCTCTGATCCTCAGTCTAGAGACCTACTAGAGACCTTGTTGTATCTCTCCTCTCTGATCCTCAGTCTAGAGACCTACTAGAGACCTTGTTGTATCTCTCCTCTCTGATCCTCAGTCTAGAGACCTACTAGAGACCTTGTTGTATCTCTCCTCTCTGATCCTCAGTCTAGAGACCTACTAGAGACCTTGTTGTATCTCTCCTCTCTGATCCTCAGTCTAGAGACCTACTAGAGACCTTGTTGTATCTCTCCTCTCTGATCCTCAGTCTAGAGACCTACTAGAGACCTTGTTGTATCTCTCCTCTCTGATCCTCAGTCTAGAGACCTACTAGAGACCTTGTTGTATCTCTCCTCTCTGATCCTCAGTCTAGAGACCTACTAGAGACCTTGTTGTATCTCTCCTCTCTGATCCTCAGTCTAGAGACCTACTAGAGACCTTGTTGTATCTCTCCTCTCTGATCCTCAGTCTAGAGACCTACTAGAGACCTTGTTGTATCTCTCCTCTCTGATCCTCAGTCTAGAGACCTACTAGAGACCTTGTTGTATCTCTCCTCTCTGATCCTCAGTCTAGAGACCTACTAGAGACCTTGTTGTATCTCTCCTCTCTGATCCTCAGTCTAGAGACCTACTAGAGACCTTGTTGTATCTCTCCTCTCTGATCCTCAGTCTAGAGACCTACTAGAGACCTTGTTGTATCTCTCCTCTCTGATCCTCAGTCTAGAGACCTACTAGAGACCTTGTTGTATCTCTCCTCTCTGATCCTCAGTCTAGAGACCTACTAGAGACCTTGTTGTATCTCTCCTCTCTGATCCTCAGTCTAGAGACCTACTAGAGACCTTGTTGTATCTCTCCTCTCTGATCCTCAGTCTAGAGACCTACTAGAGACCTTGTTGTATCTCTCCTCTCTGATCCTCAGTCTAGAGACCTACTAGAGACCTTGTTGTATCTCTCCTCTCTGATCCTCAGTCTAGAGACCTACTAGAGACCTTGTTGTATCTCTCCTCTCTGATCCTCAGTCTAGAGACCTACTAGAGACCTTGTTGTATCTCTCCTCTCTGATCCTCAGTCTAGAGACCTACTAGAGACCTTGTTGTATCTCTCCTCTCTGATCCTCAGTCTAGAGACCTACTAGAGACCTTGTTGTATCTCTCCTCTCTGATCCTCAGTCTAGAGACCTACTAGAGACCTTGTTGTATCTCTCCTCTCTGATCCTCAGTCTAGAGACCTACTAGAGACCTTGTTGTATCTCTCCTCTCTGATCCTCAGTCTAGAGACCTACTAGAGACCTTGTTGTATCTCTCCTCTCTGATCCTCAGTCTAGAGACCTACTAGAGACCTTGTTGTATCTCTCCTCTCTGATCCTCAGTCTAGAGACCTACTAGAGACCTTGTTGTATCTCTCCTCTCTGATCCTCAGTCTAGAGACCTACTAGAGACCTTGTTGTATCTCTCCTCTCTGATCCTCAGTCTAGAGACCTACTAGAGACCTTGTTGTATCTCCTCTCTGATCCTCAGTCTAGAGACCTACTGGAGACCTTGTTGTATCTCTCCTCTCTGATCCTCAGTCTAGAGACCTACTAGAGACCTTGTTGTATCTCTCCTCTCTGATCCTCAGTCTAGAGACCTACTAGAGACCTTGTTGTATCTCTCCTCTCTGATCCTCAGTCTAGAGACCTACTAGAGACCTTGTTGTATCTCTCCTCTCTGATCCTCAGTCTAGAGACCTACTAGAGACCTTGTTGTATCTCTCCTCTCTGATCCTCAGTCTAGAGACCTACTAGAGACCTTGTTGTATCTCTCCTCTCTGATCCTCAGTCTAGAGACCTACTAGAGACCTTGTTGTATCTCTCCTCTCTGATCCTCAGTCTAGAGACCTACTAGAGACCTTGTTGTATCTCTCCTCTCTGATCCTCAGTCTAGAGACCTACTAGAGACCTTGTTGTATCTCTCCTCTCTGATCCTCAGTCTAGAGACCTACTAGAGACCTTGTTGTATCTCTCCTCTCTGATCCTCAGTCTAGAGACCTACTAGAGACCTTGTTGTATCTCTCCTCTCTGATCCTCAGTCTAGAGACCTACTAGAGACCTTGTTGTATCTCTCCTCTCTGATCCTCAGTCTAGAGACCTACTAGAGACCTTGTTGTATCTCTCCTCTCTGATCCTCAGTCTAGAGACCTACTAGAGACCTTGTTGTATCTCTCCTCTCTGATCCTCAGTCTAGAGACCTACTAGAGACCTTGTTGTATCTCTCCTCTCTGATCCTCAGTCTAGAGACCTACTAGAGACCTTGTTGTATCTCTCCTCTCTGATCCTCAGTCTAGAGACCTACTAGAGACCTTGTTGTATCTCTCCTCTCTGATCCTCAGTCTAGAGACCTACTAGAGACCTTGTTGTATCTCTCCTCTCTGATCCTCAGTCTAGAGACCTACTAGAGACCTTGTTGTATCTCTCCTCTCTGATCCTCAGTCTAGAGACCTACTAGAGACCTTGTTGTATCTCTCCTCTCTGATCCTCAGTCTAGAGACCTACTAGAGACCTTGTTGTATCTCTCCTCTCTGATCCTCAGTCTAGAGACCTACTAGAGACCTTGTTGTATCTCTCCTCTCTGATCCTCAGTCTAGAGACCTACTAGAGACCTTGTTGTATCTCTCCTCTCTGATCCTCAGTCTAGAGACCTACTAGAGACCTTGTTGTATCTCCTCTCTGATCCTCAGTCTAGAGACCTACTAGAGACCTTGTTGTATCTCTCCTCTCTGATCCTCAGTCTAGAGACCTACTAGAGACCTTGTTGTATCTCTCCTCTCTGATCCTCAGTCTAGAGACCTACTAGAGACCTTGTTGTATCTCTCCTCTCTGATCCTCAGTCTAGAGACCTACTAGAGACCTTGTTGTATCTCTCCTCTCTGATCCTCAGTCTAGAGACCTACTAGAGACCTTGTTGTATCTCTCCTCTCTGATCCTCAGTCTAGAGACCTACTAGAGACCTTGTTGTATCTCTCCTCTCTGATCCTCAGTCTAGAGACCTACTAGAGACCTTGTTGTATCTCTCCTCTCTGATCCTCAGTCTAGAGACCTACTAGAGACCTTGTTGTATCTCTCCTCTCTGATCCTCAGTCTAGAGACCTACTAGAGACCTTGTTGTATCTCTCCTCTCTGATCCTCAGTCTAGAGACCTACTAGAGACCTTGTTGTATCTCTCCTCTCTGATCCTCAGTCTAGAGACCTACTAGAGACCTTGTTGTATCTCTCCTCTCTGATCCTCAGTCTAGAGACCTACTAGAGACCTTGTTGTATCTCTCCTCTCTGATCCTCAGTCTAGAGACCTACTAGAGACCTTGTTGTATCTCTCCTCTCTGATCCTCAGTCTAGAGACCTACTGGAGACCTTGTTGTATCTCTCCTCTCTGATCCTCAGTCTAGAGACCTACTAGAGACCTTGTTGTATCTCTCCTCTCTGATCCTCAGTCTAGAGACCTACTAGAGACCTTGTTGTATCTCTCCTCTCTGATCCTCAGTCTAGAGACCTACTAGAGACCTTGTTGTATCTCTCCTCTCTGATCCTCAGTCTAGAGACCTACTAGAGACCTTGTTGTATCTCTCCTCTCTGATCCTCAGTCTAGAGACCTACTAGAGACCTTGTTGTATCTCTCCTCTCTGATCCTCAGTCTAGAGACCTTGTTGTATCTCTCCTCTCTGATCCTCAGTCTAGAGACCTACTAGAGACCTTGTTGTATCTCTCCTCTCTGATCCTCAGTCTAGAGACCTACTGGAGACCTTGTTGTATCTCTCCTCTCTGATCCTCAGTCTAGAGACCTACTAGAGACCTTGTTGTATCTCTCCTCTCTGATCCTCAGTCTAGAGACCTACTAGAGACCTTGTTGTATCTCTCCTCTCTGATCCTCAGTCTAGAGACCTACTAGAGACCTTGTTGTATCTCTCCTCTCTGATCCTCAGTCTAGAGACCTACTAGAGACCTTGTTGTATCTCTCCTCTCTGATCCTCAGTCTAGAGACCTACTAGAGACCTTGTTGTATCTCTCCTCTCTGATCCTCAGTCTAGAGACCTACTAGAGACCTTGTTGTATCTCTCCTCTCTGATCCTCAGTCTAGAGACCTACTAGAGACCTTGTTGTATCTCTCCTCTCTGATCCTCAGTCTAGAGACCTACTAGAGACCTTGTTGTATCTCTCCTCTCTGATCCTCAGTCTAGAGACCTACTAGAGACCTTGTTGTATCTCTCCTCTCTGATCCTCAGTCTAGAGACCTACTAGAGACCTTGTTGTATCTCTCCTCTCTGATCCTCAGTCTAGAGACCTACTAGAGACCTTGTTGTATCTCTCCTCTCTGATCCTCAGTCTAGAGACCTACTAGAGACCTTGTTGTATCTCTCCTCTCTGATCCTCAGTCTAGAGACCTACTAGAGACCTTGTTGTATCTCTCCTCTCTGATCCTCAGTCTAGAGACCTACTAGAGACCTTGTTGTATCTCTCCTCTCTGATCCTCAGTCTAGAGACCTACTAGAGACCTTGTTGTATCTCTCCTCTCTGATCCTCAGTCTAGAGACCTACTAGAGACCTTGTTGTATCTCTCCTCTCTGATCCTCAGTCTAGAGACCTACTAGAGACCTTGTTGTATCTCTCCTCTCTGATCCTCAGTCTAGAGACCTACTAGAGACCTTGTTGTATCTCTCCTCTCTGATCCTCAGTCTAGAGACCTACTAGAGACCTTGTTGTATCTCTCCTCTCTGATCCTCAGTCTAGAGACCTACTAGAGACCTTGTTGTATCTCTCCTCTCTGATCCTCAGTCTAGAGACCTACTAGAGACCTTGTTGTATCTCTCCTCTCTGATCCTCAGTCTAGAGACCTACTAGAGACCTTGTTGTATCTCTCCTCTCTGATCCTCAGTCTAGAGACCTACTAGAGACCTTGTTGTATCTCTCCTCTCTGATCCTCAGTCTAGAGACCTACTAGAGACCTTGTTGTATCTCTCCTCTCTGATCCTCAGTCTAGAGACCTACTAGAGACCTTGTTGTATCTCTCCTCTCTGATCCTCAGTCTAGAGACCTACTAGAGACCTTGTTGTATCTCTCCTCTCTGATCCTCAGTCTAGAGACCTACTAGAGACCTTGTTGTATCTCTCCTCTCTGATCCTCAGTCTAGAGACCTACTAGAGACCTTGTTGTATCTCTCCTCTCTGATCCTCAGTCTAGAGACCTACTAGAGACCTTGTTGTATCTCTCCTCTCTGATCCTCAGTCTAGAGACCTACTAGAGACCTTGTTGTATCTCTCCTCTCTGATCCTCAGTCTAGAGACCTACTAGAGACCTTGTTGTATCTCTCCTCTCTGATCCTCAGTCTAGAGACCTACTAGAGACCTTGTTGTATCTCTCCTCTCTGATCCTCAGTCTAGAGACCTACTAGAGACCTTGTTGTATCTCTCCTCTCTGATCCTCAGTCTAGAGACCTACTAGAGACCTTGTTGTATCTCTCCTCTCTGATCCTCAGTCTAGAGACCTACTAGAGACCTTGTTGTATCTCTCCTCTCTGATCCTCAGTCTAGAGACCTACTAGAGACCTTGTTGTATCTCTCCTCTCTGATCCTCAGTCTAGAGACCTACTAGAGACCTTGTTGTATCTCTCCTCTCTGATCCTCAGTCTAGAGACCTACTAGAGACCTTGTTGTATCTCTCCTCTCTGATCCTCAGTCTAGAGACCTACTAGAGACCTTGTTGTATCTCTCCTCTCTGATCCTCAGTCTAGAGACCTACTAGAGACCTTGTTGTATCTCTCCTCTCTGATCCTCAGTCTAGAGACCTACTAGAGACCTTGTTGTATCTCTCCTCTCTGATCCTCAGTCTAGAGACCTACTAGAGACCTTGTTGTATCTCTCCTCTCTGATCCTCAGTCTAGAGACCTACTAGAGACCTTGTTGTATCTCTCCTCTCTGATCCTCAGTCTAGAGACCTACTAGAGACCTTGTTGTATCTCTCCTCTCTGATCCTCAGTCTAGAGACCTACTAGAGACCTTGTTGTATCTCTCCTCTCTGATCCTCAGTCTAGAGACCTACTAGAGACCTTGTTGTATCTCTCCTCTCTGATCCTCAGTCTAGAGACCTACTAGAGACCTTGTTGTATCTCTCCTCTCTGATCCTCAGTCTAGAGACCTACTAGAGACCTTGTTGTATCTCTCCTCTCTGATCCTCAGTCTAGAGACCTACTAGAGACCTTGTTGTATCTCTCCTCTCTGATCCTCAGTCTAGAGACCTACTAGAGACCTTGTTGTATCTCTCCTCTCTGATCCTCAGTCTAGAGACCTACTAGAGACCTTGTTGTATCTCTCCTCTCTGATCCTCAGTCTAGAGACCTACTAGAGACCTTGTTGTATCTCTCCTCTCTGATCCTCAGTCTAGAGACCTACTAGAGACCTTGTTGTATCTCTCCTCTCTGATCCTCAGTCTAGAGACCTACTAGAGACCTTGTTGTATCTCTCCTCTCTGATCCTCAGTCTAGAGACCTACTAGAGACCTTGTTGTATCTCTCCTCTCTGATCCTCAGTCTAGAGACCTACTAGAGACCTTGTTGTATCTCTCCTCTCTGATCCTCAGTCTAGAGACCTACTAGAGACCTTGTTGTATCTCTCCTCTCTGATCCTCAGTCTAGAGACCTACTAGAGACCTTGTTGTATCTCTCCTCTCTGATCCTCAGTCTAGAGACCTACTAGAGACCTTGTTGTATCTCTCCTCTCTGATCCTCAGTCTAGAGACCTACTAGAGACCTTGTTGTATCTCTCCTCTCTGATCCTCAGTCTAGAGACCTACTAGAGACCTTGTTGTATCTCTCCTCTCTGATCCTCAGTCTAGAGACCTACTAGAGACCTTGTTGTATCTCTCCTCTCTGATCCTCAGTCTAGAGACCTACTAGAGACCTTGTTGTATCTCTCCTCTCTGATCCTCAGTCTAGAGACCTACTAGAGACCTTGTTGTATCTCTCCTCTCTGATCCTCAGTCTAGAGACCTACTAGAGACCTTGTTGTATCTCTCCTCTCTGATCCTCAGTCTAGAGACCTACTAGAGACCTTGTTGTATCTCTCCTCTCTGATCCTCAGTCTAGAGACCTACTAGAGACCTTGTTGTATCTCTCCTCTCTGATCCTCAGTCTAGAGACCTACTAGAGACCTTGTTGTATCTCTCCTCTCTGATCCTCAGTCTAGAGACCTACTAGAGACCTTGTTGTATCTCTCCTCTCTGATCCTCAGTCTAGAGACCTACTAGAGACCTTGTTGTATCTCTCCTCTCTGATCCTCAGTCTAGAGACCTACTAGAGACCTTGTTGTATCTCTCCTCTCTGATCCTCAGTCTAGAGACCTACTAGAGACCTTGTTGTATCTCTCCTCTCTGATCCTCAGTCTAGAGACCTACTAGAGACCTTGTTGTATCTCTCCTCTCTGATCCTCAGTCTAGAGACCTACTAGAGACCTTGTTGTATCTCTCCTCTCTGATCCTCAGTCTAGAGACCTACTAGAGACCTTGTTGTATCTCTCCTCTCTGATCCTCAGTCTAGAGACCTACTAGAGACCTTGTTGTATCTCTCCTCTCTGATCCTCAGTCTAGAGACCTACTAGAGACCTTGTTGTATCTCTCCTCTCTGATCCTCAGTCTAGAGACCTACTAGAGACCTTGTTGTATCTCTCCTCTCTGATCCTCAGTCTAGAGACCTACTAGAGACCTTGTTGTATCTCTCCTCTCTGATCCTCAGTCTAGAGACCTACTAGAGACCTTGTTGTATCTCTCCTCTCTGATCCTCAGTCTAGAGACCTACTAGAGACCTTGTTGTATCTCTCCTCTCTGATCCTCAGTCTAGAGACCTACTAGAGACCTTGTTGTATCTCTCCTCTCTGATCCTCAGTCTAGAGACCTACTAGAGACCTTGTTGTATCTCTCCTCTCTGATCCTCAGTCTAGAGACCTACTAGAGACCTTGTTGTATCTCTCCTCTCTGATCCTCAGTCTAGAGACCTACTAGAGACCTTGTTGTATCTCTCCTCTCTGATCCTCAGTCTAGAGACCTACTAGAGACCTTGTTGTATCTCTCCTCTCTGATCCTCAGTCTAGAGACCTACTAGAGACCTTGTTGTATCTCTCCTCTCTGATCCTCAGTCTAGAGACCTACTAGAGACCTTGTTGTATCTCTCCTCTCTGATCCTCAGTCTAGAGACCTACTAGAGACCTTGTTGTATCTCTCCTCTCTGATCCTCAGTCTAGAGACCTACTAGAGACCTTGTTGTATCTCTCCTCTCTGATCCTCAGTCTAGAGACCTACTGGAGACCTTGTTGTATCTCTCCTCTCTGATCCTCAGTCTAGAGACCTACTAGAGACCTTGTTGTATCTCTCCTCTCTGATCCTCAGTCTAGAGACCTACTAGAGACCTTGTTGTATCTCTCCTCTCTGATCCTCAGTCTAGAGACCTACTAGAGACCTTGTTGTATCTCTCCTCTCTGATCCTCAGTCTAGAGACCTACTAGAGACCTTGTTGTATCTCTCCTCTCTGATCCTCAGTCTAGAGACCTACTAGAGACCTTGTTGTATCTCTCCTCTCTGATCCTCAGTCTAGAGACCTACTAGAGACCTTGTTGTATCTCTCCTCTCTGATCCTCAGTCTAGAGACCTACTAGAGACCTTGTTGTATCTCTCCTCTCTGATCCTCAGTCTAGAGACCTACTAGAGACCTTGTTGTATCTCTCCTCTCTGATCCTCAGTCTAGAGACCTACTAGAGACCTTGTTGTATCTCTCCTCTCTGATCCTCAGTCTAGAGACCTACTAGAGACCTTGTTGTATCTCTCCTCTCTGATCCTCAGTCTAGAGACCTACTAGAGACCTTGTTGTATCTCTCCTCTCTGATCCTCAGTCTAGAGACCTACTAGAGACCTTGTTGTATCTCCTCTCTGATCCTCAGTCTAGAGACCTACTAGAGACCTTGTTGTATCTCTCCTCTCTGATCCTCAGTCTAGAGACCTACTAGAGACCTTGTTGTATCTCTCCTCTCTGATCCTCAGTCTAGAGACCTACTAGAGACCTTGTTGTATCTCTCCTCTCTGATCCTCAGTCTAGAGACCTCTAGAGACTTGTTGTATCTCTCCTCTCTGATCCTCAGTCTAGAGACCTACTGGAGACCTTGTTGTATCTCTCCTCTCTGATCCTCAGTCTAGAGACCTACTGGAGACCTTGTTGTATCTCTCCTCTCTGATCCTCAGTCTAGAGACCTACTAGAGACCTTGTTGTATCTCTCCTCTCTGATCCTCAGTCTAGAGACCTACTAGAGACCTTATTGTATCTCTCCTCTCTGATCCTCAGTCTAGAGACCTACTAGAGACCTTGTTGTATCTCTCCTCTCTGATCCTCAGTCTAGAGACCTACTAGAGACCTTGTTGTATCTCTCCTCTCTGATCCTCAGTCTAGAGACCTACTGGAGACCTTGTTGTATCTCTCCTCTCTGATCCTCAGTCTAGAGACCTACTAGAGACCTTGTTGTATCTCTCCTCTCTGATCCTCAGTCTAGAGACCTACTAGAGACCTTGTTGTATCTCTCCTCTCTGATCCTCAGTCTAGAGACCTACTAGAGACCTTGTTGTATCTCTCCTCTCTGATCCTCAGTCTAGAGACCTACTAGAGACCTTGTTGTATCTCTCCTCTCTGATCCTCAGTCTAGAGACCTACTAGAGACCTTGTTGTATCTCTCCTCTCTGATCCTCAGTCTAGAGACCTACTGGAGACCTTGTTGTATCTCTCCTCTCTGATCCTCAGTCTAGAGACCTACTAGAGACCTTGTTGTATCTCCTCTCTGATCCTCAGTCTAGAGACCTACTGGAGACCTTGTTGTATCTCTCCTCTCTGATCCTCAGTCTAGAGACCTACTGGAGACCTTGTTGTATCTCTCCTCTCTGATCCTCAGTCTAGAGACCTACTAGAGACCTTGTTGTTTCTCTCCTCTCTGATCCTCAGTCTAGAGACCTACTGGAGACCTTGTTGTATCTCTCCTCTCTGATCCTCAGTCTAGAGACCTACTAGAGACCTTGTTGTATCTCTCCTCTCTGATCCTCAGTGTAGAGACCTACTGGAGACCTTGTTGTATCTCTCCTCTCTGATCCTCAGTCTAGAGACCTACTAGAGACCTTGTTGTATCTCTCCTCTCTGATCCTCAGTCTAGAGACCTACTTGAGACCTTGTTGGCCTCTAGGTCTGGAAAACCACACACTTCACGTCCTTGCAGAAAGAAAGAAGTTGTTTATTTTACAGCCCAATGTTTTATTCTGGTATTATGTTGTTTTACAGTATTATGTTTTATTCTGGTATTATGTTGTTTTACAGTATTATGTTTTATTCTGGTATTATGTTGTTTTACAGTATTATGTTTTATTCTGGTATTATGTTGTTTTACAGTATTATGTTTTATTCTGGTATTATGTTGTTTTACAGTATTATGTTTTATTCTGGTATTATGTTGTTTTACAGTATTATGTTTTATTCTGGTATTATGTTGTTTTACAGTATTATGGTTTATTCTGGTATTATGTTGTTTTACAGTATTATGTTTTATTCTGGTTTTATGTTGTTTTACAGTATTATGTTTTATTCTGGTTTTATGTTGTTTTACAGTATTATGTTTTATTCTGGTATTATGTTGTTTTACAGTATTATGTTTTATTCTGGTATTATGTTGTTTTACAGTATTATGTTTTATTCTGGTATTATGTTGTTTTACAGTATTATGTTTTATTCTGGTATTATGTTGTTTTACAGTATTATGTTTTATTCTGGTATTATGTTGGGGCCCAAAAAGTGAAGGTACGGACCGTATTCAAATGTCTACTTATTATTAGGGAAGATAAAGTTAGAGAGAGAGACAGGGAGACACAGAGATGGAGAGAGAGACAGGGAGACAGAGATGAGAGAGAGACAGGGAGACACACAGAGATGGAGAGAGAGACAGGGAGACAGAGATGGAGAGAGAGACAGGGAGACACAGAGATGGAGAGAGAGACAGGGAGACAGAGATGGAGAGAGACACAGGGAGACAGAGATGGAGAGAGAGACAGGGAGACACACAGAGATTGGAGAGAGAGACAGGGAGAGACAGAGATGGAGAGAGAGACAGGGAGACAGAGATGAGAGAGAGACAGGCAGAGACACAGAGATTGGAGAGAGAGACAGGGAGACACACAGATGAGAGAGAGACAGGGAGACACACAGAGATGGAGAGAGAGACAGGGAGACACACAGAGATGGAGAGAGAGACAGGGAGACACACAGAGATGGAGAGAGAGACAGGGAGACACACAGAGATGGAGAGAGAGACAGGGAGACACACAGAGATTTAGAGAGAGACAGGGAGACACACTGATGGAGACAGGGAGACACATAGAGATTGAGAGAGAGACAGGGAGACACACAGAGATGGAGAGAGAGACAGGGAGACACACAGAGATGGAGAGAGAGACAGGGAGACACACAGAGATGGAGAGAGAGACAGGGAGACACACAGAGATGGAGAGAGAGACAGGGAGACACACAGAGATGGGGAGAGAGACAGGGAGACACAGAGATGGAGAGAGAGACAGGGAGACACACAGATGGAGAGAGAGACAGGGAGACACACAGAGATGGAGAGAGAGACAGGGAGACACACAGAGATGGAGAGAGAGACAGGGAGACACACAGAGATGGAGAGAGAGACAGGGAGACACACAGAGATGGAGAGAGAGACAGGTAGACACACAGAGATGGAGAGAGAGACAGGGAGACACACAGAGATGGAGAGAGAGACAGGGAGACACATAGAGATGGAGAGAGAGGCTTGTCAAATGCTCTCTACCCCTCTACCCCTCTACCCCTCCACCCCTCCACCCCTCTACCCCTCTACCCCTCCACCCCTCTACCCCTCCACCCCTCTACCCCTCTACACCTCTACACCTCCACCCCTCTACCCCTCTACCCCTCTACCCCTCTACACCTCTACCCCTCTACCCCTCTACACCTCCACCCCTCTACCCCTCCACCCCTCTACCCCTCTACCCCTCTACACCTCCACCCCTCTACCCCTCTACACCTCCACCCCTCTACCCCTCTACCCCTCTATTGTGGTGTGTTGTATTGTGTGTGTTGTATTGTGTGTGTTGTATTGTGGTGTGTTGTATTGTGTGTGTGTGTTGTATTGTGGACTCACTTCATCAACAGTATGGCTATAGATTCACTTCATCAACAGTATGGCTATGGACTCACTTCATCAACAGTATGGCTATAGATTCACTTCATCAACAGTATGGCTATAGATTCACTTCATCAACAGTATGGCTATAGATTCACTTCATCAACAGTATGGCTATAGATTCACTTCATCAACAGTATGGCTATAGATTCACTTCATCAACAGTATGGCTATGGACTCACTTCATCAACAGTATGGCTATAGATTCACTTCATCAACAGTATGGCTATGGACTCACTTCATCAACAGTATGGTTATAGATTCACTTCATCAACAGTATGGTTATGGACTCACTTCATCAACAGTATGGCTATAGATTCACTTCATCAACAGTATGGCTATAGACTCACTTCATCAACAGTATGGTTATAGATTCACTTCATCAACAGTATGGCTATAGACTCACTTCATCAACAGTATGGCTATAGATTCACTTCATCAACAGTATGGCTATAGACTCACTTCATCAACAGTATGGTTATAGATTCACTTCATCAACAGTATGGCTATAGACTCACTTCATCAACAGTATGGTTATAGATTCACTTCATCAACAGTATGGCTATAGATTCACTTCATCAACAGTATGGCTACAGAGAGAGAGAGGGGTGGTAGAGGTAGAGAGAGGGGAGGTGGTAGAGGTAGAGAGGAGAGAGGAGAGAGAGGGAGAGAGGGGTGGTAGAGGTAGAGAGAGGAGAGAAAGAGAGAGAGGGGTGGTAGAGAGAGAGAGGGAGAGAGGGAGAGAGGGGTGGTAGAGGTAGAGAGAGGAGAGAAAGAGAGAGAGGGGTGGTAGAGGTAGAGAGAGAAAGAGAGGGGTGGTAGAGGTAGAGAGAGGGAGGTGTGTTGTATTGTGTGTGTGTTGTATTGTTTGTGTGTGTGTTGTGTTGTGTGTGTTGTATTGTGTGTGTGTTTGTATTGTGTGTGTGTGTGTGTGTTTGTATTGTGTGCGTGTTGTATTGTGTGTGAGTTGTATTGTGTGTGTGTGTGTTTGTATTGTGTGTGTGTTGTATTGTGTGTTGTATTGTGTGTGTTTGTATTGTGTGTGTGTGCATAGGCCTATATGCATGCAATTGTGTGTGTGTGTGTGCGTGCGTGCTTGTGTATACATGCACAAGTGTGTGTGTGGTTAAGTTAGATTTGCTGTTTCAGGTATATGAGGTTGCTTGGTAAACACAGTGATGTGTAGAATGTGACAGGTTAGAATGTCTGCCACTTAGTCTGAACTCTACTCATGTTACCTTCACCTGATAATCACACACTTATAGACCTCTCTCCCTCTCTCCCTCTTTCTCTCTCTCTCTACCTTTACCACCCCTCTCTCCCTCTCTCCCTCTCTCCCTCTCTCTACCTCTACCACCCCTCTCTTTCTCTCTCTACCTCTACCACCCCTCTCTCTCTTTCTCTCCTCTCTCTACCTCTACCACCCCTCTCTCCCTCTCTCCCTCTCTCTCTCTACCACCCCTCTCTCTCTTTCTCTCCTCTCTCTACCTCTACCACCCCTCTCTCCCTCTCTCTCCTCTCTACCTCTACCACCCCCCCTCTCTCTACCTCTACCACCCCTCTCTCTCTCTCTCTCTCTCTACCTCTACCATCCCTCCCCCTCTCTCGCTCTCGCTCTCTCTACCTCTACCACCCCCTCCCTTTCTCTCTCTACCTCTACCACCCCCTCCCTCGCTCTCTCTCTCTCTACCTCTACCACCCCCCCCCTCTCTCTCTTTCCCACTTTTGTATCTTTCTTTCTCTTTCTGTTTTCTTATCTCTCTCAGTGAGTCCATAACCATACTGTTGATGAAGTGAATCTATAGCCATACTGTTGATGAAGTGAGTCCATAACCATACTGTTGATGAAGTGAATCTATAGCCATACTGTTGATGAAGTGAGTCCATAACCATACTGTTGATGAAGTGAATCTATAGCCATACTGTTGATGAAGTGAATCTATAACCATACTGTTGATGAAGTGAATCTATAGCCATACTGTTGATGAAGTGAATCTATAACCATACTGTTGATGAAGTGAATCTATAGCCATACTGTTGATGAAGTGAGTCCATAGCCATACTGTTGATGAAGTGAGTCCATAGCCATACTGTTGAAGTGAGTCTATAACCATACTATTGATGAAGTGAGTCTATAGCCATAATGTTGATGAAGTGAGTCCATAACCATACTGTTGAAGTGAGTCTATAACCATACTGTTGATGAAGTGAGTCCATAGCCATACTGTTGATGAAGTGAGTCTATAGCCATACTATTGATGAAGTAAGTCTATAGCCATACTGTTGAAGTGAGTCTATAACCATACTGTTGATGAAGTGAGTCCATAGCCAAACTGTTGATGAAAAGAGTCCATAACCATACTGTTGATGAAGTGAGTCTATAGCCATACTGTTGATGAAGTGAGTCCATAGCCATACTGTTGATGAAAAGAGTCCATAACCATACTGTTGATGAAGTGAGTCTATAGCCATACTGTTGATGAAGTGAGTCCATAGCCATACTGTTGATGAAGTGAGTCCATAACCATACTGTTGATGACGTGAGTCTATAACCATACTGTTGATGAAGTGAATCTATAACCATACTGTTGATGAAGTGAGTCCATAACCATACTGTTGATGAAGTGAGTCCATAACCATACTGTTGATGAAGTGAGTCTATAACCATACTGTTGATGAAGTGAGTCCATAACCATACTGTTGATGAAGTGAGTCTATAACCATACTGTTGATGAAGTGAGTCCATAGCCATACTGTTGATGAAGTGAGTCTATAGCCATACTGTTGATGAAGTGAGTCAATAGCCATACTGTTGAAGTGAGTCTATAACCATACTGTTGATGAAGTGAGTCCATAGCCATACTGTTGATGAAAAGAGTCCATAACCATACTGTTGATGAAGTGAGTCTATAGCCATACTGTTGATGAAGTGAGTCTATAGCCATACTGTTGATGAAGTGAGTCTATAACTATACTGTTGATGAAGTGAGTCTATAACCATACTGTTGATGAAGTGAATCTATAACCATACTGTTGATGAAGTGAGTCCATAACCATACTGTTGATGAAGTGAGTCTATAGCCATACTGTTGATGAAGTGAGTCCATAACCATACTGTTGATGAAGTGAGTCCATAACCATACTGTTGATGAAGTGAGTCTATAACCATACTGTTGATGAAGTGAGTCCATAGCCATACTGTTGATGAAGTGAGTCTATAGCCATACATTTGATGAAGTGAGTCTATAGCCATACTGTTGAAGTGAGTCTATAACCATACTGTTGATGAAGTGAGTCCATAGCCATACTGTTGATGAAGTGAGTCCATAACCATACTGTTGATGAAGTGAGTCCATAACCATACTGTTGATGAAGTGAGTCTATAACCATACTGTTGATGAAGTGAGTCTATAACATACTGTTGATGAAGTGAGTCCATAACCATACTGTTGATGAAGTGAGTCCATAGCCATACTGTTGATGAAGTGAGTCTATAGCCATACATTTGATGAAGTGAGTCTATAGCCATACTGTTGAAGTGAGTCTATAACCATACTGTTGATGAAGTGAGTCCATAGCCATACTGTTGATGAAGTGAGTCCATAACCATACTGTTGATGAAGTGAGTCTATAACCATACTGTTGATGAAGTGAGTCTATAACATACTGTTGATGAAGTGAGTCCATAACCATACTGTTGATGAAGTGAGTCCATAGCCATACTGTTGATGAAGTGAGTCTATAGCCATACTATTGATGAAGTGAGTCTATAGCCATACTGTTGAAGTGAGTCTATAACCATACTGTTGATGAAGTGAGTCCATAGCCATACTGTTGATGAAAAGAGTCCATAACCATACTGTTGATGAAGTGAGTCTATAGCCATACTGTTGATGAAGTGAGTCTATATCCATACTGTTGATGAAGTGAATCTATAACCATACTGTTGATGAAGTGAGTCCATAACCATACTGTTGATGAAGTGAGTCCATAACCATACTGTTGATGAAGTGAGTCCATAGCCATACTGTTGATGAAGTGAGTCCGTAGCCATACTGTTGAAGTGAGTCCATAACCATACTGTTGATGAAGTGAGTCCATAACCATACTGTTGATGAAGTGAGTCCATAGCCATACTGTTGATGAAGTGAGTCCATAGCCATACTGTTGATGAAGTGAGTCCATAGCCATACTGTTGATGAAGTGAGTCCATAGCCATACTGTTGATGAAGTGAGTCCATAGCCATACTGTTGATGAAGTGAGTCCATAGCCATACTGTTGATGAAGTGAGTCCATAACCATACTGTTGATGAAGTGAGTCCATAGCCATACTGTTGATGAAGTGAGTCTATAACCATACTGTTGATGAAGTGAGTCCATAACCATACTGTTGATGAAGTGAGTCTATAACCATACTGTTGATGAAGTGAGTCCATAGCCATACTGTTGATGAAGTGAGTCTATAACCATACTGTTGATGAAGTGAGTCCATAACCATACTGTTGATGAAGTGAGTCTATAACCATACTGTTGATGAAGTGAGTCCATAGCCATACTGTTGATGAAGTGAGTCTATAACCATACTGTTGATGATGTGAGTCCATACCTTTTGTGTGTTGTTGTTGTTATCGGAGTGAACATGGACACACACATACCCTGCCTTCACAATCAAACACACACACACTGCTGTCACACTTCTCTAATTCTCATTCGGCTCGACTCTCACACACTGTCTCACACACCCCCACACACACACTATGTCTCCTGACCACACACACACACACACACACACACACACACACACACACACACACACACCTATGCCCCCTGACCACACACACACACGCACACACACACACACACACACACACACACACACACACACACACACACACACACACACCAATTGGAGGGAGCGTCAGCTGTTCATGACTAGCTGCCACACTTCACAAAGGAGACCAAAATATGTCCTGTCTCCTTTTCTTTCCACCTCTCTGTAGGAGTTGTCTCAAAGTGTCGACTGGACACGGAGACACAAAGTGCATCCCAGTGTTCTCTAATCCAACAATCCTTTCCAAACGTATTGATACCCAGGAAAACATGCCGTTCCTACAGAAACCTTTTGGTAGCTCCGGTATACCCACACTACTGTCTCTGATATGACCCCTGAACTGTAGCGCCCAGACACCCAGCTATCTCTCTTTGCTAAATGACAGATTTCCTTTTCCTCACTTCATGGCCATATTGGTTTCCCTTCAGAAAAGGGCTGACTTCCAGTTGAAGCAGGTTATTAAAGGATAAAGGAATCCTCTTATGTCAGTAAACTAGTTACAGTGATACAGCAGTGCTGCTACCCCAGCGTTTCAGTGGCGCCATGTTTATCTGTTTATTATTGGTGTGTGTGTGTGTGTGTGTGTGTGTGTGTGTGTGTGTGTGTGTGTGTGTGTGTGTGTGTGTGTGTGTGTGTGTGGTGGAGTGAGAGTTTCTTTCCCCACAGCAGGAGCAAGGGACAGAGATAAGAGAGAGTTCAGCCTCAGCAATATGGAGCGAGGGAGGGAGGGATGGAGGGATCAGGAGAGAAAGTGAAGGAGAGTCCATCCTCAGCATTATGAAGGGATGGAGAGATGGAGAGACGGAGGGAGAGAAAGGAAGAGAGAGTCCACCCTTAGCATTATGGAGGGAGGGAGGGAGGGAGGGAGGGAGGGAGGGAAAGGAAGAGAGAGTCCAGCGTCAGCAGTAACCTGGTCATGGATGAGAGAGGGATGGAGCAAGGGAGGAAAAGAGAAAGAGAGGGAGAAAGATGATGTGGGGGGAGAGAGAGATTTGTCCTCTTCATCAACAGACAGTGATGTGTGTGGAATGATAGGTTCTTCATCACTAATACATCATAATTAGCTGGGTGTGTATATTTCACTAATGTAAATGTTTGAATTTTTGTTGCATATCCCAACAGAGAGTGGGGTCACAGCCCGGGTCAGATATTATCAACGTTGACCCAGGAGCAATGAAGGTTAAGTGCCTTGCTCAAGGGCACATTGACAGATGTTTCACCTGGTCGGCTCGGGGATTCGAACTAAGGACCTTTCTCTCTAACCGCCAAGCTACCTGCCCCCCCACTACCTATGATGTGGGTGCACTATAGCAGGGCCTTCTTAGAGTTCACTTTGATCGTGTGTGTGTGTGTGTGTGTGTGTGTGTGTGTGTGTGTGTGTGTGTGTGTGTGTGTGTGTGTGTGAGACCCTCAGCACCCTCTATGTAACCCCCCCCTTGTTCTCCACACACGCGTTCATCACCACTACAGGTGTATCTGTCATGTTGTTTTGTCTGCCCTTTTTCTCCTGATTTCACTCGTTCCCTACTTTCCCCTCCTCTCTCTGCAGTCTCGGGTTCCCCTCCTTCGTCAGATGGCGTTCTGCTTGGCCGAGCTTCACTGCTGGTCCTCCAGCAGCTCACTACAAGTCAGAGGTTAGTGTGTCTGTTTTAGAGACAGCTTCACTGCTGGTCCTCCAGCAGCTCACTACAAGTGGAATGTATTACTACACTTGTGTGTGTGTGAACATTTCTACATGATCTATATATCTGCTTCTCTCTCTCATCTCTACATAGAGATCCTATTAAATAACAAACACACATAGCTCATAAATTCTTCAAATTCATTATTTTATTTAATGTCAATTCTTTCTGATCAAATACATTTAAGACTCTTCTGGTTCTGAACTTGTACATTCTATCCATTAACTCACATTTCTCCCATTGACATGTGTCTGTCTCCCATTGACATACACTACCATTCAAAAGTTTGGGGTCACTTAGAAATGTCCTACTTAGAAGGCCAGCATCCCAGAGTCTCCTCTTCACTGTTGACATTGAGGCTGGTGTTTTGCGGGTGCTATTTAATGAAGCTGCCAGTTGAGGACTTGTGAGGCATCTGTTTCTCAAACTAGAAACTCTAATGTACTTGTCCTCTTGCTCAGTTGTGCACCGGGGCCTCCCACTCCTCTTTCTATTCTGGTTAGAGCCAGTTTGCGCTGTTCTGTGAAGGGAGTAGTACACAGCGTTGTTCGAGATCTTCCGTTTCTTGGAAATTTCTCACATGGAATAGCCTTCATTTCTCAGAACAAGAATAGACTGACGAGTTTCAGAAGAAAGTTATTTGTTTCTGACCATTTTGAGCCTGTAATTGAACCCACAAATGCTGATTCTCCAGATACTCAACTAGTCTAAATGCCAGTTTTATTGCTTCTTTAATCAGAACAACAGTTTTCAGCTGTGCTAACATAATTGCAAAAGGGTTTTCTAATGATCAATTAGCCTTTTAAAATGATAAACTTGGATTAGCTAACACAACGTGCCATTGGAACACAGGAGTGATGGTTGCTGATAATCGGTCTCTGTACGCCTATGTAGATATTCCATTAAAAATCAGCCGTTTCCAGCTACAATAGTCATTTACAACATTAACAATTTCTACACTGTATTTCTGATCAATTTGATGTTATTTTAATGGACAAAAAATGGCTTTTCTTTAAAAAACAAGGACATTTCTAAGTGACCCCAAACTTTTGAACGGTAGTGTATGTCTGTCTCCCATTGACGTGAACCTGTCTCCCATTGACGTGCGCCTGTCTCCCATTGACGTGAACCTGTCTCCCATTGACGTGAGCCTGTCTCCCATTGACGTGAGCCTGTCTCCCATTGACGTGAACCTGTCTCCCATTGACGTGAACCTGTCTCCCATTGACGTGAACCTGTCTCCCATTGACGTGAGCCTGTCTCCCATTGACGTGAGCCTGTCTCCCATTGACGTGAGCCTGTCTCCCATTGACGTGAACCTGTCTCCCATTGACGTGAACCTGTCTCCCATTGACGTGAACCTGTCTCCCATTGACGTGAGCTTGTCTCCCATTGACGTGAGCCTGTCTCCCATTAAAGTGAACCTGTCTCCCATTGACGTGAACCTGTCTCCCATTGACGTGAACCTGTCTCCCATTGACGTGAGCCTGTCTCCCATTGACGTGAACCTGTCTCCCATTGACGTGAACCTGTCTCCCATTGACGTGAACCTGTCTCCCATTGACGTGAACCTGTCTCCCATTGACGTGAACCTGTCTCCCATTGACGTGAACCTGTCTCCCATTGACGTGAACCTGTCTCCCATTGACGTGAGCCTGTCTCCCATTGACGTGCGCCTGTCTCCCATTGACGTGAGTCTGTCTCCCATTGACGTGAATCTGTCTCCCATTGACGTGAACCTGTCTCCCATTGACGTGAGTCTGTCTCCCATTGACGTGAGCCTGTCTCCCATTGACATAAATGAATGGTCCTTTAGCTCAGTTGGTAGAGCAATGCTCTTGGGATCAATTCCCGCTGGGGCTCCCCAAATGTAAAATGTATGCAGACATGACTCTAAGGAGCTTTGGATAAAAGCGTCAGCTAATATTATATACTGTATATTAATAATGTAAGACATTCTGAATGAACCAATTATCTCAATTGTGAATGGGACCTTTACTGTTCATTTGTCGTCTATGCTCTAGGCTTACGATGACCGCCAACCAACCCCTGACCTTTATGACCTTGTGGGTGGGGCCTACGTTTGAGTCGGGGTTGACAGTTGCTGTCTGTCTCTCCACGCCTATCTGTTCATCTTTTCAGTCACAGAGAAATAAATGTTATTTTTCTTGTTTAGCTTCCCTTCAGGTTCTTCTTTTCCAGTCTGGTAAGCTTCAGGCGGAGATAGTGTCTCTGAGGCCAAATCGTGTGTGTGTGTGTGTGTGTGTGTGTGTGTGTGTGTGACAGGTGTGTGTGTGACAGGTGTGTGTGTCGTGGTTATATTAGTTTGTGACTTTGTGTTTTTTGCTATCAGAGGAAACGTTGGGTGGAGGGATATATCAGGATGGTGGCTTGAGGTGGTGAGGCGTGACGCTCCCTGCCAACCCCTGTCTGTACAGTATACATCCGCCCAAAATCCTAGTTACCTGTCTGGAGGATACATATCAAACAGGACAGATGGAAATACTATGAAAGTGTGTGTGTGTGTGTGTGTGTGTGTGTGTGTGTGTGTGTGTGTGTGTGTGTGTGTTATGCGTCAGCGCTCCCCCTTTATTAGTGTGACCTGTTCTAAGGAGCAGCAGCAGAAGACACACACACACCCACACACACGCCTCAGCAGCAGCAGAGAGGACGTGATAAAATAGTGATGTGCTGTGAGAATCCTGGCCCGGCCCGGAGTTTGGGCCGTCGCTAATAACACCCAATAAAAGTCTAGTCTCAGCAGTTTAGGGGTAGAGGTGTGTGTGTGTTGATTAGGTGCAACTAGGCATGTGTGGGATGGAGTCTGTCCTGGAGGTGAAGGGAGGCTACAGAGGCTTCTCTCTTCATCAGTATTATGTCCCTCCTTCTCCTTCTCTACCCTCCCTCCCTCCCTCCCTCCTCCTCTATTCCTCCCTCCTCTATCCCTCCTCCTCCTCTATCCCTCCTCCTTCTCTGTCACTCCCTCCCTCCCTCCTCCTCCTCTATCCCTCCCTCCTCCTCTATCCCTCCTCCTCCTCTATCCCTCCTCCTCTATCCCTCCCTCCACTCCCTTCCTCCCTCCCTCCTCCTCCCTCCTCCTCCCTCCCTCCCTCCTCCTCTATCCCTCCTCCTCCTCTATCCCTCCCTCCACTCCCTTCTCCTCTATCCCTCCCTCCACTCCCTTCTCCTCTATCCATCCCTCCCTCCCTCCCTCCCTCCCTCCTCCTCCCTCCACTCCCTCCTCCTCCTCCTCCCTCCCTCCACTCCCTCCTCCTCCTCCTCCCTCCCTCCCTCCTCTCCTCCCTCCCTCCCTCCCTCCCTCCCTCCCTCCTCCTCCTCTATCCCTCCCTCCACTCCCCTTTTCCTCTATCCCTCCCTCCACTCCCTTCTCCTCTATCCCCCTCCCTCCCTCCCTCCCTCCTCTCCTCTTCCTCCTCCCTCCCTCCTCCTCCCTCCCTCCTCCCTCCCTCCCTCCCTCCCTCCTCCTCCTCTATCCCTCCCTCCTCCTGTATTCCCTCCATCCTTCCCACCTCCTTTGCTCCCTCGTTATCTGGAGCGGAGTGCAGGCAGAAGGGACAGGACACTAGCTGATAGTGATTGTTTATCCCGTGGTGAGAAATTGCTGATCTGTCCGTTTTTCTGACAGACTGGTTCGCTCTCTCCTCTCTCCATCTCGCTCTCTCCTTCCATCTCTTTCTCTCTCTCCTTCCATCTTTCTCTCTCTCTGTCCATCTCTTTCTCTCTCTCCTTCCATCTCTTTCTCTCTCTCTCTGTCCATCTCTTTCTCTCTCTCCTTCCATCTCTTTCTCTCTCTCTCTGTCCATCTCTTTCTCTCTCTCCGTCCATCTCTTTCTCTCCTTCCATCTCTTTCTCTCTCTTCTTTCATCTCTTTCTCTCTCTCCTTCCATCTCTTTCTCTCTCTCCTTCCATCTCTTTCTCTCTCTCTGTCCATCTCTTTTTCTCTCTCTATCCATCTCTTTCTCTCTCTCCTTCCATCTCTCTCTCTCGTTCTTTCTCTCTCTGCACACAGATACAGATATTGGCACCTATCAGTACTATGACAAAGGAGAGCCAGGTAAATATGTTTACAATGTATATGTTCCTATTTCCACCACACACACACACACACACACACACACACACACACACACACACACACACACACACACACACACACACACACACACACACACACACACGTCTGCATGTTGAGCAGCTGCACGTCTCTTGTCCATCTTCAGCGAGATGATGCTCTCGCTCAAAGCCATTTAATTTGGAGGATTACAGAAGGATGTCTTGATATCTCAGTGGAGGAGAAGAGAGGAGGAGGGAGAACAAAGGAGAGAGAGAGAGAGAGCAGAGAGTACTACATCGCGTCGGCTAATTTAAGCTGTGCAAATTGATAATAGCCTCTATTAACTACACACACACACACACACACACACACACACACACACACACACACACACACACACACACATTAACCTCAAATGTAAGACACCGTTCTTTCCACAAGAGGGAGTCCCAGGCTCATTAGAATTACTAAGGGACCCCCCCTACAGTCCCTCACCCCTTAGGCACAGATCTAGGATCAGCTCCCACTCCCCGCCCCCAGACCCTCAGATCTAGGATCAGCTCCCACTCCCCGCCCCCAGACCCTCAGCTCTAGGATCAGCTCCTCCCCGCCCCCCGGACCATCAGATCTAGGATCAGCTCCCACTCCCCGCCCCCCAGGCCCACAGCTCTAGGATCAGCTCCTCCTCCCCCCACTGACCCTCAGCTCTAGGATCAGCTCCCACTCCCCGCCCCCAGACCCACAGCTCAAGGATCAGCTCCTACTCCCCGCCCCCCAGACCCACAGCTCAAGGATCAGCTCCCACTCCCCGCCCCCAGACCCACAGCTCTAGGATCAGCTCCTCCTCCCCCCACTGACCCTCAGATCTAGGATCAGCTCCTCCTCCCCCACAGACCCTCAGCTCTAAGATCAGCTCCCACTCCCCCACTGACCCTCAGCTCCAAGATCAGCTCCCACTCCCCCCACTGACCCTCAGATCTAGGATCAGCTCCTCCTCCCCCCACAGACCCTCAGCTCTAAGATCAGCTCCCCCTCCCCCACTGACCCTCAGCTCTAGGATCAGCTCCTCCTCCCCCCACTGACCCTCAGATCTAGGATCAGCTCCTCCTCGCCCCCAGACCCTCAGCTCTAGGATCAGCTCCTCCTCCCCCCAGACCCTCAGATCAAGGATCAGCTCCCACTCCCCCACTGACCCTCAGCTCTAGGATCAGCTCCCACTCCCCGCCTCCCCAGACCCTCAACTCTCAGATCAGCTCCTCCTCCCCCCAGACCCTCAGATCTAGGATCAGCTCCCACTCCCCGCCCCCCAGACCCTCAGATCTAGGATCAGCTCCCACTCCCCGCCCCCCAGACCCCCAGATCTAGGATCAGCTCCCACTCCCCGCCCCCCAGACCCTCAGCTCTAGGATCAGCTCCTCCCCGCCCCCCAGACCCTCAGATCTAGGATCAGCTCCCACTCCCCGCCCCCCAGACCCACAGCTCTAGGATCAGCTCCTCCTCCCCCCACTGACCCTCAGCTCTAGGATCAGCTCCCACTCCCCGCCCCCCAGACCCATAGCTCAAGGATCAGCTCCCACTCCCCGCCCCACCAGACCCACAGCTCTAGGATCAGCTCCTCCTCCCCCCACTGACCCTCAGATCTAGGATCAGCTCCTCCTCCCCCACAGACCCTCAGCTCTAAGATCAGCTCCCCCTCCCCCACTGACCCTCAGCTCTAGGATCAGCTCCTCCTCCCCCCACTGACCCTCAGATCTAGGATCAGCTCCTCCTCGCCCCCCAGACCCTCAGCTCTAGGATCAGCTCCTCCTCCCCCCAGACCCTCAGATCTAGGATCAGCTCCCACTCCCCCCACTGACCCTCAGCTCTAGGATCAGCTCCCACTCCCCGCCCCCCAGACCCTCAGCTCTAGGATCAGCTCCTCCTCCCCCAGACCCTCAGATCTAGGATCAGCTCCCACTCCCCGCCCCCCAGACCCTCAGATCTAGGATCAGCTCCCACTCCCCGCCCCCCAGACCCTCAGATCTAGGATCAGCTCCTCCTCCCCCCCAGACCCTCAGCTCTAGGATCAGCTCCTCCTCCCCCCACTGACCCTCAGCTCTAGGATCAGCTCCCCCCTGACCTTAACTGTAGGGGGAGAAACCACTAAACTGACCTTGGATCAGCGTATGGGGCACTAGGGGCTACTCCTACTCTGTCCTGAAGCAGGTGGCTGTGTCTGGGTGTCCTCTCAGCCTCTTATCTGATTAGGGACCACTAATCCTGGAAGTGGCCTAAACTGCCAGCGGGGCCTGCCAGATCCTACCAGACAGGCCACTTTCCTGCTCCCGGCGGCTGAGTGAGGAGGCTTGGGCTAGGCTGTCGACTGGTCATGTTGGAGGGGCTCTGTTTAGCACTGGCTTGCTGCTCCTGTCCCACCTGGAAACACACCTACACACACACACACACCTACACACACACACACACACACACACACACACACACACACACACACACACACACACACACTAACCCTCTCTTGACACATAGACAACACTGACATGTACATAGCATACACCTGAAACAGTAGAACAGTCTACCTCATTGTTTTTGACCTCCTGTACTGTCCTCTTTCTTTCAGCCATCCCATCAGAGCACCACTACTACACTGACAAACAGTATTTCTCTGAATGTAAGTCCTTTCAAATCACTGCCCTCACAACACAAACCTTATGCAGAAACGACTAACATTATAACAAGCCGTAGGTGATAGTATTTTGGTGGGTTATATTGTACTGTGTTGAGGCAAAAGGGAGTTCAGGAGAAGTGAGATCATTTGGGGTGGGTGATGTTGTAGTGGGGTTGTGTTGGAATAGGTTGAAGAACAGGTCAAGTGTGGTATTTGGGGGATGGGATGAAGTGGGGACTGGTTGAGCGGGTAGGTGTGTGTGTGTTCTCCCCAGTCCAAACACCCCAGAGTGGTACCATTAGGGACCTGATCATCATCATACCAGGAGGACCATTTTCCATGAAATAACTCTTAGCTAGTCAATCTGTCAATCAACCTGACTCTCTCTCGCTCTCTACTCATTCATCTTTCTCTCTTCTCTTTCTCTCTCATCTCTCTCATCTCTTTCTCTCTCATCTCTCTCTCCCCCCCATCTCTTCCTCTCTCTCTTTCTCTCTCTCCCCATCTCTTCCTCTCTCCCTCTCTCGCCCAGGAGGGGAATACAAACACCCTTATCAGGAGACAAACACGCGTCCCCCTGCCCTCCCTCCCCCCATCTCCCCCCTCTCCCCCGCTACCTCATTTGCATGTATCTGCTTCCCCACTCCCACTCGTTGTAGAAGGAGACTACGTCTCTTAATACTTTCTTTTTAAATAGAGAGGAGGAGGGAAAAACTGATAGGAAAACGATTAGGCCATCTTGAAAAAGCAGACCTCCTTACCTTCCATATTAACGCTCATGTATATGCACAGGGAAGGACTAGGCCCCAGAATTCAATTAACTTTTTTTAGTTTTTTTTCTTCTGTCTCTCTCTCCGCCAGTGGAGGGAGCGATGGGGAGAGTATGGGGAAATGACAGGGTTTGTGTGTGGAACGAGGTAGTTTCAAGTGGCGTGTGTATTTAGATGTGTTCTGCTAACTTTGAGTTTGTCTTCCCGCAGAGGCTGGGGTAGAGATAACTGTAGGAGAGTGTTACTGGCTGGCTGGCTACTGCTCTCAGAGACTCAGAGACTAAAACCTTACATCAAACAAATATGGCTTATCAATATTTGCGAGAGGTCTTTCAATAAGGAGAAAGGTGGATGTAGTGTATATTTGTTGGTAATGAGAGCTTTCTCATTGCTGGTGCTCTGAGGGTTCTTACAGCTCTAAAACATCTTCGCTCCATGTTTGATCAAAACACAACTCAATATGACACCTGTAGTTTGATCAAAACACAACTCAAATATGACACCTGTAGTTTGATCAAAACACAACTCAATATGACACCTGTAGTTTGATCAAAACACAACTCAAATATGACACCTGTAATTTGATCAAAACACAACTCAATATGACACCTGTAGTTTGATCAAAACACAACTCAATATGACACCTGTAGTTTGATCAAAACACAACTCAAATATGACACCTGTAGTTTGATCAAAACACAACTCAATATGACACCTGTAGTTTGATCAAAACACAACTCAAATATGACACCTGTAGTTTGATCAAAACACAACTCAATATGACACCTGTAGTTTGATCACAACTCAATATGACACCTGTAGTTTGATCAAAACACAACTCAAATATGACACCTGTAGTTTGATCAAAACAACTGAAATATGACACCTGTAGTTTGATCAAAACACAACTCAATAGGACACCTGTAGTTTGATCAAAACAAAACTCAAATATGACACCTGTAGTTTGATCAAAACACAACTCAAATATGACACATGTAGTTTGATCAAAACACAACTCAAATATGACACATGTAGTTTGATCAAAACACAACTCAAATATGACACCTGTAGTTTGATCAAAACAACTCAAATATGACACCTGTAGTTTGATCAAAACAACTGAAATATGACACCTGTAGTTTGATCAAAACACAACTCAAATATGACACCTGTAGTTTGATCAAAACACAACTCAATATGACGCCTGTAGTTTGATCAAAACACAACTCAATATGACACCTGTAGTTTGATTGATCAAAACACAACTAAAATATGACACCTGTAGTTTGATTGATCAAAACACAACTCAATATGACACCTGTAGTTTGATCAAAACACAACTCAATATGACACCTGTAGTTTTACTTAGAGGAGCGTCATATATAAATTGTCCTGTATGTATGACTCAGTTGGTAGAGCATGGCGATTGAAACGCTAGGATTGTGGGCATTGTATGTATGACTTTAAGTCGCTTTGGGAAAAAGTGTCTGCTAAATGGTATTATTATTATGTAGTAGTAGTAGTAATAAGTAATTCAGCAGATACACCTAACCAGGTTGGTGACTTACAATAAATCAACTGAGGAAGGTAAATGGCCCTCCAATCATCTAGATCCAATAGGATGGTCTTTAGCTTGCAGCCCTATAAAGTGGGAGTACAGAGAGACTCTCTAAGGGTGTTGTGTTTCCTACTCTAATTCCTCCTAGACACATTGCTCCTTCCTAATTCCCTTCCTAGCCTCATTCTTCAAACCCAATACCCTGCTCTCCATTTCTCCTTTCCAGGTGACCCTATTGTCCTTTAACCTCCCATCTAAACATGTAGCGATGATGTATTTCTCCAATTGGTTTCATTCATTCCTTGACCTCTTGAAATTAAATTCCATGATTATCCCATTGGTTGGTTGGTTGGTTGGTTTTCTGGTCCGGTGTGCTCCCATGGGAGTTTGGGAATACTCTCTCTCTCTCTCTCTCTCTCTCTCTCCTTCCATATAAGTCACTTGACCAAACTTCCTGTTGTTTTCTTCTTTCCTCTTTCTTATGCTCACCCCCTCGTCTTGTTTTTCTCATAGCTCGCGGCTACTCGTGGACCCTCAGGAACCGTCGTCCAGAGAAGCTCCGTGATTCGCTCGAGAAGCTTGAGGTAACCTCCCCTAGGGTAGGGACGCTGGGAGTTTTCCCTTTCCGAAACGCCCGATTGATTAACAAATAGGGGCATCCTCTGTTTTCTTTCTCTCTCAGAATCCCTCGCTTCTCTCTCTCTCTCAACACCTCTCTTTCGCTCCCTGCTCTGTCATCGAGGGGGATATTTGAGGGGCTCAGGGACCTACAGGTTTCTCCTCATCCCTCCTTCCTCCCCATTTTCTTTCTAGCATTACAGACGTATCTTTGTTTGCTCGGCCTTGGCTGAGCCTGTTTC